>NW_024470779.1:362500-372500 GCF_017639515.1 Carcharodon carcharias
ACTCACACACACACTCACACACTCACACACACACACCCCACTGTCACACTCACACACACACACTCACACTCACACACACTCTCTCACACACACTCTCTCACACACTCACACACACACACACTGTCACACTCACTCTCACACACGCACATGCACACACACTCACAGTCACACACACACACTCAAACTCACACAGACACACACACACTTTCACACTCACACTCACGCACACTCTCACAATCACAAAATCATGCACACACACACACTCACACTCACACACACACAAACTCACACTCACACACACACACACTCACACACCCACTCACACACACAATCATGCACACACACAAATGCATGAACACGCACGCTCACACAATCTCACACACTTACACACACCCACTCCCACACACAATCACGCACACACGCACAAACTCATGCACATGCACACTCACATTCGCACAAACTCACACACTGACACACACACACACTCACTCACACACACAAACACTCACACACACACATTCACAGTCACACTCACACTCACACAACCTCATGCACACACACACTCACACTCATATAAACTAATGCACTCACACACACTCATACACACACACTCACAGTCACAGTCACACTCACACAAACTCACGTGCGCACACACTCACACTCTCACACTCACACTCGTACTCGCACACACACTCACACTCATACACACACACTCACATGCACTCACGCACACTCACTCAAACACTCACACACACATACTCACAATCACACTCACGCTCACACAAACTCACGCACACACACACACTCACACTCACACTCACATAAAGTCACGCGCTCACGTACTCACACACACACAATCACACAATCACACAAACTCATGCACACACACACACACACTCACACTCACACACACACTCGCACATGCACACACACACTCTCACACACACACTCACACTCACACTCACACACACACACACTATCACACACACACTCACACACACTCACAGTCACACTCACACCAACTCTTGCACATACACACTCACACACACACAGACTCACACTCACACACACACACTGACACACAGACTCACACACCCACTCACATACACAATCACGCACACACACATAAACTCATGCACACGCACACTCACACTCACACAATCTCACACACTTACACACACCCACTCACACACACAATCACGCAAACACACACAAACTCATGCACATGCACACTCACATTCACACAAACTCACACACTGACACTCACACACATACTCACACACACAAACACTCACACATACACAAACTCATGCACACTCACACTCACACAAACTCATGCACACACACACTCACATAAACTCATGCACTCACACACACTCATACACACACACTCACAGTCACACACACTCACACAAACTCTCACGCGCACACACTTACACTCTCACACTCACACTCGCACTCGCACTCGCACACACACTCACACTCATACACACACACTCACATGCACTCACGCATACTCACTCAAACACACAAACACTCACACACACACACTCACAGTCACACTCACTCTCACAAAAACTCACGCACACACACACTCATACTCACATAAAGTCATGCACTCACACTGACACACACACTCACAGTCACACTCACAATCACACAAACTCACGCACACACACTCACACTCACACACACACACTCATGCACACACACACTCACACTCACACACACACACTCACACAATCACACAAACTCACGCACACACACACTTACACACACTCACACACACTCATGCACACACTCACATCCACACTCACACTCACACAAACTCACACCCCCACGTACACGTACACACACTCGCACACACACACACTCACACAAACTCAAGCACAAACACACTCACACTCACACTTACGCAAACTCTCACAAACTCACACACTCACACACACTCACTCGCACACACAAACACAATCTCACAGAAACACACACACACACACCCACTCTCTCACACACACACACTCACGCAATCTCACACACACACAAACTCACACTCACACAAACTCACACACCCACGCACACACACACTCACATACACACACACTCACACATACACACTCACACACACACTCACGCACACGCACACTCACACTCACTCACACACACTCACATATACAGACTCACACTCTCACTATCTCACTCTCTCACACACCCACTCACGCACACTCACACACACACACTCATACACACACTCACACACACACCCACTGTCATGCTCATACTCACACTCATACACACGCACACACACTCACACTCACACACACTCACACACTCACACACACACACTGTCACACTCACACTCACACTCACACTCACATACACACACTAACACACCCAGCCCACTGTCACACTCATACACTCACACTCACACACACACACCCACTGTCACACTCACACTCACACACACACACAAACACACATACACTCTCACACTCACACTCACACACACACAAGCACACATACTCACACTCACATTCACACTCACACACACACCCCACTGTCACACTCACACACAAACACACACTCACACTCACACACACACACTCAGACACACACACACATACTCCACTGTCACACTCACACACATACACTCACACTCACACACACTCTCTCACACACGCTCTCTCACACACTCACACACACCCACTGTCACACTCACACACACACACTCATAAACACACTCACACTCACACACACTCTTTCACACACACACACACACACACTGTCACACACTCTCACACACACAGACTCTCACACTCACACACACACACTCACACACTCACACACACACCCCACTGTCACACTCACACTCACACTCTCACACACACATACACTCACACTCACACACTCTCTCACACACTCACACACACACCCACTGTCACACTCACACTCACACACACACACACTCACACACTCACACACGCACCCCACTGTCACACTCACACACACACATTCACACTCACACACACTCTCTCACACACATTCTCTCACAAACACAAACACACACACACACCACACTGTCACACTCACAGACACACACACACTGTCACACTCATACACACACTCACTCACACAGACACTCACACACACTCTCACACACACACACACACTCACACTCACACACACACACACACTTTCACAAACTCTCACAATCACAAAATCATGCACACACACACACTCACACTCACACACACACTCACACACACACAAACTCACACTCACACACACACACACACACTGTCTCACACACACACTCACACTCACTCACAGTCACATTCACACCAACTCTTGCACATACACACTCACACACACACACACAGACTCGCACTCACACTCAAACACACTGACACACAGGCTCACACACCCACTAACACACACAATCATGCACACACACAAAAACTCATGCACATGGACACTCACACTCACACATACACATTCACAGTCACACTCACACTCACACAAACTCACGCACACACACACACTCACACTCACATAAACTCATGCACTCACACACGCTCATACACACACACTCACAGTCACACTCACAATCACACAAACTCACGCATGCACACACTCACACTCACACTCACACTCGCACACACACTCACACTCATACACACACTCACAGTCACATTCACACTCACTCAAACACACAAACACTCACACACACACTCACAGTCACGCTCACGCTCACACAAACTCACGCACACACACACACTTACTCACACACACTCACGCACACACTCACAGCCACACTCACACTCAGACAAACTCACACCCCCACATACACGCACACACACACAAGCACACACACACACTCACACAAACTCACGCACACACACACTCACACTCACACTTACACAAACTCACACAAACTTACCCACTCACACACACTGACTCACACACACAAACACAATCTCACAGAAACACACACACACACTCACTCTCTCACACACACACTCACACTCATGCAATCTCACACACACACACTCACACTCACACAAACTCACACACCCACACACACACACTCACACATACACTCACATGCACATGCACACTCCCATTCACTCACACTCACACACACTCACACACACAGACTCACACTCTCACTGTCTCACTCTCTCACATACACAATCAGACACACTCACGCACACTCATGCACACATACACACACAATCTCTCTCACACACACACTCACACTCTAACTTTCTCACACACACTCACACTCACTCACACTAACACACACATACACTCACACTCACACAAACTCAATCGCACACACTCACACTCACACAAACGCACACACTCGCACACACACTGAGACACACTCACACGCACACACACTCATGCACACACACTCACACACACTCACACAAACACACTTATAAACACACACTCACACACACACACAGACACACACACACACACTCTCTCACACACACACACACACTCATGCACGTACACACTCATGCAAAGATACTCACACACACACATTCACTCACACACACTCACTCACACACAAACACTCATACACACTCACACTCATAGTCACACTCACGCTCACACACTCAGTCACACTCACGCAATCTCACGCACACACACTCACACAAACTCACACACACAGACTCACACTCTCACTGTCTCACTCTCTCACACACACACTCACACACACACTCACACTCACACTTTCTCACATACACTCACACACACATACACACACACACACTCCCTCTCACACACACACTCACACTCTCACTCTTTCACACAGAAACTCGCACACACTCACGATCACACTGTCTCTCACACACACACACTCACACACTCACACACTTACGCACACACTCACACTCTCACACTTTCTCTCACACACATACTCACACACTCACGCACACTCATGCGCACATACACACACAATCTCTCTCACACACACACTCACACTCTAACTTTCTCACACACACTCACACTCACTCACACTAACACACACATACACTCACACTCACACAAACTCATTCGCACACACTCACACTCACACAAACGCACACACTTGCACACACACTGAGACACACTCACGCGCACACACACTCATGCACACACACTCACACACACTCACACAAACACACTTATAAACACACACTCACACACACACTCAGACACACACACACTCACACACTCTCTCACACACACACACACTCATGCACGTACATACTCATGCAAAGATACTCACACACACACATTCACTCACACACACTCACTCACACACAAACACTCATACACACTCACACTCATAGTCACACTCACGCTGACACACTCAGTCACACTCATGCAATCTCACGCACACACACACTCACACAAACTCATTCGCACACACTCACACTCACACAAACACACTTATAAACACACACTCACACACACACTCAGACACACACACTCACACACTCTCTCACACACACACACACACTCATGCACGTACACACTCATGCAAAGATACTCACACACACACATTCACTCACACTCACTCACTCACACACAAACACTCATACACATTCACACTCATACTCACGCACACATACAAACACACTCTCTCTCACACACACTCACATTCACACACACTCCCACTCACTCACACTAACACACACACACACACAAACTCACACACTCACACACACGCTTAGACACACCCACGCACACATACACTCATGCACATACACTCACACACAATCACAAACACACACACACACTCACACACAGTCACACACACACTCACACACACACTCATGCACATACACTCACACACACTCACACACACACACACACACTCTCACAAACACACTCACACACACACTCACACACACATACACTGACACACTCTCTCACACGCACACACACACTCATGCACGCACACACTCACTCACACTCACGCACACAATCATACTCTCACACTCTTTCTCACACACACACACTCATGCACAAATACAAACACTCTCTCTCACACACTTACATTCACACACACTCACACTCACTCACAATAACACACACACACACACTCACACAAACTCACACACACACACACTCACACTCACACAAACTCACACACTCACACACTCACACACCCACTTAGACACACTTATGCACACACACACTCACACACACACACATACACACACACTCACACACACACACACACACTCACACACACACTCAGAGACACACACACACATGCACGCACACACTCATGCAAACACACACACTCACACACACACACACATTAACTCACACACACTCACACACACACTCACACACACTCACACTCTCACTCTTTCACACAGAAACTCCCACACACTCACGATCACACTCTCTCTCTCACACACACTCGCACATACACTCACACACACACACAGTCACACTCACGCTCACACACTCACGGTCACACACACTCACACTCACAATCTCACATTCACACGCACACACTCACACAAACTCACACACTCACACACCCACATACACTCACACACACACTCCCGCACACACGCACCCACACACACTCACACTCATGCAAACTCATACACTCACACACACACACTCACGCGCGCACACACTCACACACACTCACACACACTCACACACATACTCACACACACTCACACAAACACACTTATAAACACACACTCACACACACACTCAGACACACACACACTCACACACTCTCTCACACACACACACACACACTCATGCACGTACACACTCATGCAAAGATACTCACACACACACATTCACTCACACACACTCACTCACACACAAACACTCATACACACTCACACTCATAGTCACACTCACGCTCACACACTCAGTCACACTCACGCAATCTCACGCACACACACTCACACAAACTCACACACACAGACTCACACTCTCACTGTCTCACTCTCTCACACACACACTCACACTCACACTTTCTCACATACACTCACACACACATACACACACACACACACTCCCTCTCACACACACACTCACACTCTCACTCTTTCACACAGAAACTCGCACACACTCACGATCACACTGTCTCTCACACACACACACTCACACACTCACACACTTACGCACACACTCACACTCTCACACTTTCTCTCACACACATACTCACACACTCACGCACACTCATGCACACATACACACACAATCTCTCTCACACACACACTCACACTCTAACTTTCTCACACACACTCACACTCACTCACACTAACACACACATACACTCACACTCACACAAACTCATTCGCACACACTCACACTCACACAAACGCACACACTTGCACACACACTGAGACACACTCACGCGCACACACACTCATGCACACACACTCACACACACTCACACAAACACACTTATAAACACACACTCACACACACACTCAGACACACACACACTCACACACTCTCTCACACACACACACACTCATGCACGTACATACTCATGCAAAGATACTCACACACACACATTCACTCACACACACTCACTCACACACAAACACTCATACACACTCACACTCATAGTCACACTCACGCTGACACACTCAGTCACACTCATGCAATCTCACGCACACACACACTCACACAAACTCATTCGCACACACTCACACTCACACAAACACACTTATAAACACACACTCACACACACACTCAGACACACACACTCACACACTCTCTCACACACACACACACACTCATGCACGTACACACTCATGCAAAGATACTCACACACACACATTCACTCACACTCACTCACTCACACACAAACACTCATACACATTCACACTCATACTCACGCACACATACAAACACACTCTCTCTCACACACACTCACATTCACACACACTCCCACTCACTCACACTAACACACACACACACACACAAACTCACACACTCACACACACGCTTAGACACACCCACGCACACATACACTCATGCACATACACTCACACACACTCACAAACACACACACACACACTCACACACAGTCACACACACACTCACACACACACTCATGCACATACACTCACACACACTCACACACACACACACACACTCTCACAAACACACTCACACACACACTCACACACACATACACTGACACACTCTCTCACACGCACACACACACTCATGCACGCACACACTCACTCACACTCACGCACACAATCATACTCTCACACTCTTTCTCACACACACACACTCATGCACAAATACAAACACTCTCTCTCACACACTTACATTCACACACACTCACACTCACTCACAATAACACACACACACACACTCACACAAACTCACACACACACACACTCACACTCACACAAACTCACACACTCACACACTCACACACCCACTTAGACACACTTATGCACACACACACTCACACACACACACATACACACACACTCACACACACACACACACACTCACACACACACTCAGAGACACACACACACATGCACGCACACACTCATGCAAACACACACACTCACACACACACACACATTAACTCACACACACTCACACACACACTCACACACACTCACACTCTCACTCTTTCACACAGAAACTCCCACACACTCACGATCACACTCTCTCTCTCACACACACTCGCACATACACTCACACACACACACAGTCACACTCACGCTCACACACTCACGGTCACACACACTCACACTCACAATCTCACATTCACACGCACACACTCACACAAACTCACACACTCACACACCCACATACACTCACACACACACTCCCGCACACACGCACCCACACACACTCACACTCATGCAAACTCATACACTCACACACACACACTCACGCGCGCACACACTCACACACACTCACACACACTCACACACATACTCACACACACTCACACACACACACTTATAAACACACACTCACACACACACTCAGACACACACACACTCACACACTCTCTCACACACACACACACACACTCATGCACGTACACACTCATGCAAAGATACTCACACACACACATTCACTCACACACACTCACTCACACACAAACACTCATACACACTCACACTCATAGTCACACTCACGCTCACACACTCAGTCACACTCACGCAATCTCACGCACACACACTCACACAAACTCACACACACAGACTCACACTCTCACTGTCTCACTCTCTCACACACACACTCACACACACACTCACACTCACACTTTCTCACATACACTCACACACACATACACACACACACACACTCCCTCTCACACACACACTCACACTCTCACTCTTTCACACAGAAACTCGCACACACTCACGATCACACTGTCTCTCACACACACACACTCACACACTCACACACTTACGCACACACTCACACTCTCACACTTTCTCTCACACACATACTCACACACTCACGCACACTCATGCACACATACACACACAATCTCTCTCACACACACACTCACACTCTAACTTTCTCACACACACTCACACTCACTCACACTAACACACACATACACTCACACTCACACAAACTCATTCGCACACACTCACACTCACACAAACGCACACACTTGCACACACACTGAGACACACTCACGCGCACACACACTCATGCACACACACTCACACACACTCACACAAACACACTTATAAACACACACTCACACACACACTCAGACACACACACACTCACACACTCTCTCACACACACACACACTCATGCACGTACATACTCATGCAAAGATACTCACACACACACATTCACTCACACACACTCACTCACACACAAACACTCATACACACTCACACTCATAGTCACACTCACGCTGACACACTCAGTCACACTCATGCAATCTCACGCACACACACACTCACACAAACTCATTCGCACACACTCACACTCACACAAACACACTTATAAA
>NW_024470779.1:377500-382500 GCF_017639515.1 Carcharodon carcharias
ACACCCCCACATACACGCACACACACACACGCATGCACACACACACACGCACACACACACACACTCACACAAACTCACGCACACACACACTCACACTCAGACTTACACAAAATCACACAAACCTACACACTCACACACACTCACTCACACACACAAACACAATCTCACAGAAACACACACACACTCACTCTCTCACACACACACTCACACTCATGCAATCTCACGCACACACACTCACACTCACACAAACTCACACACCCACACACACACTCACACATACACTCACATACACACTCACGCAAATGCACACTCACACTCACTCACACACACACACACACAGACTCACACTCTCACTGTCTCACTCTCTCACATACACACTCACACACACTCACGCACACTCATGCACACATACACACACACTCTCTCTCACACACACACTCACTCTAACTTTCTCACACACACTCACACTCACTCACACTAACACACACATACACTCACACTCACACAAACTCAATCGCACACATTCACACTCACACAAACTCACACACTCACACACACACTTAGACACACTCATGCGCACACACTCTCATGCGCACACACACACACACAAACTCACACACACACACTCACACACACACTCAGACACACACACACTCACACACTCTCTCACACACACACACACACTCATGCATGTACACACTCATGCAAACATGCTCACACACACATTCACTCACACACACTCACTCACACACACAAACACTCATACACACTCACACTCATAGTCACACTCACGCTCACACACTCAGTCACACACACTCACACTCACGCAATCTCACGCACACACACACTCACACAAACTCACACACACACACTCACACTCTCACTGTCTCACTCTCTCACACACATGCTCACACACACTCACATTCACACTTTCTCACATACACTCACACACACACACACACACTCCCTCTCACACACACACTCACACTCTCAGTCTTTCACACAGAAACTCGCACACACTCACAATCACACTATCTCTCTCTCACACACTCGCACATACACTCACACACACACACAGTCACACTCACACTCACACACTCACGGTCACACACACTCACACTCACACAATCTCGCATTCACACGCACACACTCACACAAACTCACACACTCACACACCCACATACACTCACACACACACTCCCGCACACACGCACCCACACACACTCACACTCATGCAAACTCACACACTCACACACACACACTCACGCGCGCACACACTCACACACACTCACACACACTCACACACATACTCACACACACTCACACACACACACTCACACACACACACTCACACACACACACTCAAGCAAACACACACTCATGCAAACACACTCACACACACACATTCACTCTCTCACACACACAATCTCACAGAAACACACACACCCTCAAACTCTCACTCTCTCACACACAAACTCACACACAGTCAGGCACACACACTGCCTCACACACACACTCACACTCACACACACTCACATTCACACACACTAACACACACACTCTCACACATGCACACTCACACTCTCACTCTTTCACACAGAAACTCACACACACTCATGATCACACTCTCTCACACACACACACTCACTCACACTCATGCACACACTCACACTCATACACACTCTCTCACACACACACACTCACTCACACTCATGCACACACTCACACTCATACACACTCTTTCACACACACACACACACTGTCACACTCACACTCACACTCTCACACACACACACACTCACACGCACACACACACACACTCACACACTCACACACACACCCCACTGTCACACTCACACTCACACTCGCACACACACACACACACACACACTCACACTCACACACACACACACTCACACACGCACCCCACTGTCACACTCACACACACACATTCACACTCACACACACTCTCTCACACACATTCTCTCACATACACAAACACACACACACCACACTGTCACACTCACAGACACACACACACTGTCACACTCATACACACACTGACACACACACTCACACACACTCTCTCATACACACTCACACTCACACTCACACACACACACTTTCACACACTCTCACAATCACAAAATCATGCACACACACACACACTCACACTCACACACACACACTCACACTCACACACACACAAACTCACACTCACACACACACTGTCACACAAACACTCACACTCACTCACAGTCACATTCACACCAACTCTTGCACGTACACACTCACACACACACACAAAGACTCACACTCACACTCAAACACACTGACACACAGGCTCACACACCCACTCACACACACAATCACGCACACACACACAAACTCATGCACACTCACACTCACACTCAAACACAAACACTCACACATACACATTCACAGTCACACACACACTCACACTCACATAAACTCATGCACTCACACACGCTCATACACACACACTCACAGTCACACTCACAATCACACAAACTCACGCATGCACACACTCACACTCACACTCGCACTTGCACACACACTCACACTCATACACACACACTCACATGCACTCACGCACACTCACTCAAACACACAAACACTCACACACACACTCACAGTCACACACACGCTCACACAAACTCACGCACACACACACACACACTCACATAAAGTCACGCACTCACACCGAAACACACACTCACAGTCACACTCACACTTACACTCACACAATCACACAAACTCACGCACACACACTCACACTCACACACACACACTCACACAATCACACAAACTCATGCACGCACACCCTCTGACACACTCACAGTCACACTCACACAAACTCATGCACACACACTCACACTCACACACACACTCACACACACACACACTCACACACACTCACACACACACACACTCACACACACACACACACACTCACACACACACACTCAAGCAAACACACACTCATGCAAACACACTCACACACACACATTCACTCTCACACACACACAATCTCACAGAAACACGCACACACTCAAACTCTCACTCTCTCACACACAAACTCACACACAGTCAGGCACACACACTGCCTCACACACACACTCACACTCACACACACTCACATTCACACACACTAACACACACACTCTCACACATGCACACTCACACTCTCACTCTTTCACACAGAAACTCACACACACTCATGATCACACTCTCTCACACACACACACTCACTCACACTCATGCACACACTCACACTCATACACACTCTTTCACACACACACACATACACACACACACTGTCACACTCACACTCACACTCTCTCACACACACACACACACTCACACTCATGCACACACTCACACTCATACACACTCTTTCACACACACACTCACACACACACCCCACTGTCACACTCACACTCACACTCGCACACACACACACACTCACACTCACACACTCTCTCACACACTCACACACACACCCACTGTCACACTCACACTCACACACACACACATTCACAAACGCACCCCACTGTCACACTCAGACACACACATTCACACTCACACACACTCTCTCACACACATTCTCTCACACACACAAACACACACACACCACACTGTCACACTCACAGACACACACACACTGTCACACTCATACACACACTCACTCACACACACACTCACACACAATCTCACACACACACTCACACTCACACTCACACACACACACACTTTCACACACTCTCACAATCACAAAATCATGCACACACACACACACACTCACACACACACACACAAACACACACTCACACACACACACACACTGTCACACACACACTCACACTCACTCACAGTCACATTCACACCAACTCTTGCACATACACACACACACACACACACAAAGACTCACACTCACACTCAAACACACTGACACACAGGTTCACACACCCACTCACACACACAATCACGCACACACACACAAACTCATGCACACTCACACTCACACACACACACTCACACTCACACACTCTCTCACACACTCACACACACACACCCACTGTCACACTCACACGGACACTCACACTCACACACAAACACTCAAACATACACATTCACAGTCACACACACACTCACACTCACATAAACTCATGCACTCACACACGCTCATACACACACACTCACAGTCACACTCACAATCACACAAACTCACGCATGCACACACTCACACTCACACTCGCACTTGCACACACACTCACACTCATACACACACACTCACATGCACTCATGCAAACTCACTCAAACACAAAAACACTCAAACACACACTCACAGTCACGCTCATGCTCACACAAACTCACGCACACACACACACACACACACACTCACATAAAGTCACGCACTCACACTGAAACACACACTCACAGTCACACTCACACACAAACAAACTCACGCACACACACTCACATTCACACACACACACACACACAATCACACAAACTCATGCACGCACACCCTCTGACACACTCACAGTCACACTCACACAAACTCATGCACACACACTCACACTCACACACACACTCACACAATTACACAAACTCACGCATACACTCACACTCACACACACACTCACACAAACACACAAACTCACGCACACTCACGCACACACTCACAGCCACAATCACACTCACACAAACTCACACCCCCACATACACACACACACACACACACACTTACACACACTCACGCACACACTCACAGCCACACTCACACTCACACAAACTCACAACCCCACATACACGCACACACACACACACGCACACACACACACTCACACAAACTCACGCACACACACACTCACACTCAGACTTACACAAAATCACACAAACCTACACACTCACACACACTCACTCACACACACAAACACAATCTCACAGAAACACACACACACTCACTCTCTCAC
>NW_024470779.1:387500-425915 GCF_017639515.1 Carcharodon carcharias
AACTCACACACCCACACACACACTCACACATACACTCACATACACACTCACGCAAACGCACACTCACACTCACTCACACACACACACACACACAGACTCACACTCTCACTGTCTCACTCTCTCACATACACACTCACACACACTCACGCACACTCATGCACACATACACACACACTCTCTCCCACACACACACTCACACTCTAACTTTCTCACACACACTCACACTCACTCACACTAACACACACATACACTCACACTCACACAAACTCAATCGCACACACTCACACTCACACAAACTCACACACTCACACACACACTTAGACACACTCACGCGCACACACTCTCATGCGCACACACACACACTCACACACACACACACACACACACTCACACACACACATACTCACACACTCTCTCACACACACACACACTCTCATGCATGTACACACTCATGCAAACATACTCACACACACATTCACTCACACACACTCACTCACACACACAAACACTCATACACACTCACACTCATAGTCACACTCACGCTCACACACTCAGTCACACACACTCACACTCACGCAATCTCACGCACACACACACTCACACAAACTCACACACACACACTCACACTCTCACTGTCTCACTCTCTCACACACACGCTCACACACACTCACACTCACACTTTCTCACATACACTCACACACACACACAGACACACTCCCTCTCACACACACACTCACACTCTCACTCCTTCACACAGAAACTCGCACACACTCACAATCACACTCTCTCTCTCTCACACACACACACACATTCACACACTCACACACTTATGCACACACTCACACTCTCACACTCTCTCTCACACGCTCACATTCACACACACTCCCACTCAATCACACTAACACACACACACACAAACTCACACACTAACACACACACTTAGACACACTCACGCACACAAACACTCATGCACATACACTCACACACACTCACGATCACACTCTCTCTCTCACACACACACACTCACACACACACACTCCCTCTCACACACACGCTCACACTCTCACTCTTACACACAGAAACTCGCACACACTCACGATCACACTCTCTCTCTCACACACTCACATTCACACACACTCCCACTCACTCACACTAACACACACACACACACACAAACTCACACACTCACACAAACACTTAGACACACCCACGCACACACACACTCATGCACATACACTCACACACACTCACAAACACACACACACACACACACACTCACACACACTCAAACACACACTCACACACACACTCATGCACATACACTCACACACACTCACAAACACATACACACACACACTCTCACACACACACTCACACACACACTCACACACACACTCACACACACATACACTCACACACTCTCTCGCACGCACACACACACTCATGCACGCACACACACTCACTCACACTCACGCACACAATCATACTCTCACACTCTTTCTCACACACACAGACTCATGCACAAATACAAACACTCTCTCTCACACACTTACATTGACACACACTCACACTCACTCACAATAACACACACACACACTCACACAAACTCACACACACACACACTCACACTCACACAAACTCACACACTCACACACTCACACACCCACTTAGACACACTCATGCACACACACACTTATGCACACACACACTCACACACACACATACACACACACTCACACACACACACTCACACACACTCAGAGACACACACACACATGCACACACACACTCATGCAAACACACACACTCACACACACACACATTAACTCACACACACTCACACACACACACTCACACACACTCACACTCTCACTCTTTCACACAGAAACTCCCACACACTCACGATCACACTCTCTCTCTCACACACACTCGCACATACACTCACACACACACACAGTCACACTCACGCTCACACACTCACGGTCACACACACTCACACTCACACAATCTCACATTCACACGCACACACTCACACAAACTCACACACTCACACACCCACATACACTCACACACACACTCCCGCACACACGCACCCACACACACTCACACTCACACAAACTCACACACTCACACACACTCACACACACACACACGCACACACACACACACACACTCACACACACACACTCAAGCAAACTCACACTCATGCAAACACACTCACACACACACATTCACTCTCACACACACACAGTCTCACAGAAACACACACACACTCAAACTCTCACTCTCTCACACACAAACTCACACACAGTCAGGCACACACACTGCCTCACACACACACTCACACTCACACACACTCACATTCACACACACTAACACACACACTCTCACACATGCACACTCACACTCTCACTCTTTCACACAGAAACTCACACACACTCATGATCACACTCTCTCACACACACACACTCACACTCATGCACACACTCACACTCATACACACTCTTTCACACACACACAAATACACACACACACTGTCACACTCACACTCACACTCTCACACACACACACTCACACTCACACACACACACACTCACACACTCACACACACACACCCCACTGTCACACTCACACTCACACACACACACACACACACACACACACTCACACTCACACACCCACTCACACACTCACACACACACACCCACTGTCACACTCACACGGACACTCACACTCACACACAAACACTCACACATACACGTTCACAGTCACACACACACTCACACTCACATAAACTCATGCACTCACACACGCTCATACACACACACTCACAGTCACACTCACAATCACACAAACTCATGCATGCACACACTCACACTCACACTCACACTCGCACTCGCACACACACTCACACTCATACACACTCACATGCACTCACGCACACTCACTCAAACACACAAACACTCACACACACACTCACAGTCACGCTCACGCTCACACAAACTCACGCACACACACTCACACTCACACACACACACTCACACAATCACACAAACGCATGCACGCACACCCTCTGACACACTCACAGTCACACTCACACAAACTCATGCACACACACTCACACACACACACACACACACTCACACAAACTCACGCACACACACACTCACACTCACACACACACACACTCACACAATCACACAAACTCACGCACACACGCACACACTTACTCACACACACTCACGCACACACTCACAGCCACACTCACACTCACACAAACTCACACCCCCACATACACGCACACACACACACGCATGCACACACACACACGCACACACACACACACTCACACAAACTCACGCACACACACACACTCACACTTACACAAACTCACACAAACTTACACACTCACACACACTCCCTCACACACACAAACACAATCTCACAGAAACACACACACACACACTCACACTAATGCAATCTCACGCACACACACTCACACTCACACAAACTCACACACCCACACACACACTCACTCACATACACACTCATGCACATGCACACTCACACTCACTAACTCACACACACACACACAGCCTCACACTCTCACTGTCTCACTCTCTCACATACACACTCACACACACTCACGCACACTCATGCACACATACACACACACTCTCTCTCACACACACACTCACACTCTAACTTTCTCACACACACTCACACTAACACACACATACACTCACACTCACAAAAACTCAATCGCACACACTCACACTCACACAAACTCACACACTCACACACACACTTAGACACACTCACACGCACACACACTCATGCACACACACTCACACACACTCACACACACACACTCACACACACACTCACACACACACTCAGACACACATACACTCACACACTCTCTCACACACACACACACACTCATGCATGTACACACTCATGCAAGCATACTCACACACACACATTCACTCACACACACTCACTCACACACACAAACACTCATACACACTCACACTCATAGTCACACTCACGCTCACACACTCAGTCACACACACTCACACTCACGCAATCTCACGCACGCACACACTCACACAAACTCACACACTCAGACTCACACTCTCACTGTCTCACTCTCTCACACACACACTCACACTCTCACTCTTTCACACAGAAACTCGCACACACTCACAATCACACTCTCTCTCTCTCACACACACACACACTCACACACTCACACACTTAAGCACACACTCACACTCTCACACTTTCTCTCACACACACACACTCACGCACACATACAAACACACTCTCTCTCTCACACACTCACATTCACACACACTCCCACTCACTCACACTAACACACACACACACACACAAACTCACACACTCACACACACTCTCTCACACACATTCTCTCACACACACAACCACACTGTCACACTCACAGACACACACACACTGTCACACTCATACACACACTCACTCACACACACACTCACACACACTCTCACACACACACACACACTCACTCACACACTCACACACACACACACATTTTCACACACTCTCACAATCATAAAATCATGCACACACACACACTCACACTCACACACACACACTCACACACACACACACAAACTCACACTCACACACACACACACACACTGTCTCACACACACACTCACACTCACTCACAGTCACATTCACACCAACTCTTGCACATACACACTCACACACACACACACACAGACTCGCACTCACACTCAAACACACTGACACACAGGCTCACACACCCACTCACACACACAATCATGCACACACACAAAAACTCATGCGCACGGACACTCACACTCACACATACACATTCACAGTCACACTCACACTCACACAAACTCACGCACACACACACTCACACTCACATAAACTCATGCACTCACACCCGCTCATACACACACACTCACAGTCACACTCACAATCACACAAACTCACGCATGCACACACTCACACTCACACTCGCACTCGCACACACACTCAAACACACAAACACTCACACACACACTCACAGTCACGCTCACGCTCACACAAACTCACGCACACACACACTCACACTCACATAAAGTCACGCACTCACACAGAAACACACACTCACAGTCACACTCACACTCACACAAACTCATGCACACACACTCACACTCACACACACACTCACACAATTACACAAACTCACGCACACACACACACACTCACACACACACACTCACACAATCACACAAACTCACGCACACACACACACACTTACACACACTCACGCACACACTCACAGCCACACTCACACTCACACAAACTCACACCCCCACATACACGCACACACACACACGCATGCACACACACACACGCATGCACACACACACACGCACACAAACTCACGCACACACACACTCACACTCACACTTACACAAACTCACACAAACTTACACACTCACACACACTCACTCACACACACAAACACAATCTCACAGAAACACACACACACACACTCACTCTCTCACACACACACTCACACTCATGCAATCTCACACACACACACTCACACTCACACAAACTCACACACCCACACACACACACTCACACATACACTCACATACACACTCACGCACATGCACACTCCCACTCACTCACACTCACACACACTCACACACACAGACTCACACTCTCACTGTCTCACTCTCTCACATACACACTCACACACACTCACGCACACTCATGCACACATACACACACAATCTCTCTCACACACACACTCACACTCTAACTTTCTCACACACACTCACACTCACTCACACTAACACACACATACACTCACACTCACACAAACTCAATTGCACACACTCACACTCACACAAACGCACACACTCACACACAAACTTAGACACACTCACGCGCACACACACTCGTGCACACACACTCACACACACTCACACACACACTCACACACACACACTCACACACACACTCACACACACACACTCATATACTCTCTCACACACACACACACTCATGCATGTACACACTCATGCAAACATACTCACACACACATTCACTCACACACACACACTCACACACACAAACACTCATACACACTCACACTCATAGTCACACTCACGCTCACACACTCAGTCACACACACTCACACTCACGCAATCTCACGCACACACACTCACACAAACTCACACACAGACTCACACTCTCACTGTCTCACTCTCTCACACACACACTCACACACACACTCACACTCACACTTTCTCACATACACTCACACACACACACACACACACTCCCTCTCACACACACACTCACACTCTCACTCTTTCACACAGAAACTCGCACACACTCACGATCACACTCTCTCTCTCACACACACACACACACACACTCACACACTCACACACTTACGCACACACTCACACTCTCACACTTTCTCTCACACACACACACTCACGCACACATACACACACACTCCCTCTCACACACTCACATTCACACACACTCCCACTCACTCACACTAACACACACACACACACACAAACTCACACACTCACACTTACACTTAGACACACTCACGCACACACACACTCATGCACATACACTCACGCACACTCACAAAAACACTCACACACACACTCATGCATATACACTCACACACACTCACAAACACATACACACACACACACACTCTCACACACACACACTCACACACACACTCACACACACATACACTGACACACTCTCTCACACGCACACACACTCATGCACGCACACACACTCACTCACACTCACGCACACACTCATACTCTCACACTCTTTGTCACACAGACTCATGCACAAATACAAACACTCTCTCTCACACACTTACATTCACACACACTCACACTCACTCACAATAACACACACACACTCACACAAACTCATGCACACACACACTCACACTCACACAAACTCACACACTCACACACTCACACACCCACTTAGAAACACTCACGCACACACACTTATGCACACACACTCACACACACACACACATACACACACACTCACACACACTCACACACACACACACACTCACACACACACTCAGAGACACACACACATGCACGCACACACTCATGCAAACACACACACTCACACACACACACATTAACTCACACACACTCACACACACTCACAAACACTCACACTCTCACTCTTTCACACAGAAACTCCCACACACTCACGATCACACTCTCTCTCTCACACACACTCGCACATACACTCACACACACACAGTCACACTCACGCTCACACACTCACTGTCACACACACTCACACTCACACAATCTCACATTCATACGCACACACTCACACAAACTCACACACCCACACCCACATACACTCACACACACACTCCCGCACACACGCACCCACACACACTCACACTCACGCAAACTCACACACTCACACACACACTCACAAGCGCACACACTCACACACACACAAAGACTCACACACACACGCACACACACACTCACACACACTCACACACACACACACACACACTCATCCACACACACTCAAGCAAACACACACTCATGCAAACACACACACACACATTCACTCGCAGTCACACTCACAATCACACAAACTCACGCATGCACACACTCACACTCACACTCACACTCGCACTCGCACACACACTCAAACACTCACACACACTCTCACAGTCACGCTCACGCTCACACAAACTCACGCACACACACATTCACACTCACATAAAGTCACGCACTCACACAGAAAAACACACTCACAGTCACACTCACACTCACACAAATTCATGCACACAAACTCACACTCACACACACACTCACACAATTACACAAACTCACGCACACACACAAACACTCACACACACACACACACTCACACAATCACACAAACTCACGCACACACACACACTTACACACACTCACGCACACACTCACGGCCACACTCACACAAACTCACACCCCCACATACACGCACACACACACGCTTGCACACACACACACGCACACGCACACACACAAACTCACGCACACACACACTCACACTCACACTTACACAAACTCACACAAACTTACACACTCACACACACTCACACACACACACAAACACAATCTCAAAGAAACACACACACACACACACTCACTCTCACACACACACTCACACTCATGCAATCTCACGCACACACACTCATACTCACACAAACTCACACACCCACACACTCACACATATACTCACATACACACTCACGCACATGCACACTCCCACTCACTCACACTCACACACACTCACACACACAGACTCACACTCTCACTGTCCCTCTCTCTCAGATACACACTCACACACACTCACGCACACTCATGCACACATACACACACACTCTCTCTCACTCACACACTCACACTCTAACTTTCTCACACACACTCACACTCACTCACACTAACACACACATACACTCACACTCACACAAACTCAATTGCACACACTCACACTCACACAAACGCACACACTCACACACAAACTTAGACACACTCACGCGCACACACACTCGTGCACACACACTCACACACACTCACACACACACTCACACACACACACTCACACACACACTCACACACACACACTCATATACTCTCTCACACACACACACACTCATGCATGTACACACTCATGCAAACATACTCACACACACATTCACTCACACACACACACTCACACACACAAACACTCATACACACTCACACTCATAGTCACACTCACGCTCACACACTCAGTCACACACACTCACACTCACGCAATCTCACGCACACACACTCACACAAACTCACACACACAGACTCACACTCTCACTGTCTCACTCTCTCACACACACACTCACACACACACTCACACTCACAATTTCTCACATACACTCACACACACACACACACACACTCCCTCTCACACACACACTCACACTCTCACTCTTTCACACAGAAACTCGCACACACTCACGATCACACTCTCTCTCTCACACACACACACACACACACTCACACACTCACACACTTATGCACACACTCACACTCTCACACTTTCTCTCACACACACACACTCACGCACACATACACACACACTCCCTCTCACACACTCACATTCACACACACTCCCACTCACTCACACTAACACACACACACACACACAAACTCACACACTCACACTTACACTTAGACACACTCACGCACACACACACTCATGCACATACACTCACGCACACTCACAAAAACACTCACACACACACTCATGCATATACACTCACACACACTCACAAACACATACACACACACACACACTCTCACACACACACTCACACACACACTCACACACACATACACTGACACACTCTCTCACACGCACACACACTCATGCACGCACACACACTCACTCACACTCACGCACACACTCATACTCTCACACTCTTTGTCACACAGACTCATGCACAAATACAAACACTCTCTCTCACACACTTACATTCACACACACTCACACTCACTCACAATAACACACACACACTCACACAAACTCATGCACACACACACTCACACTCACACAAACTCACACACTCACACACTCACACACCCACTTAGAAACACTCACGCACACACACTTATGCACACACACACTCACACACACACACATACACACACACTCACACACACTCACACACACACACACACTCACACACACACTCAGAGACACACACACACATGCACGCACACACTCATGCAAACACACACACTCACACACACACACATTAACTCACACACACTCACACACACTCACAAACACTCACACTCTCACTCTTTCACACAGAAACTCCCACACACTCACGATCACACTCTCTCTCTCACACACACTCGCACATACACTCACACACACACAGTCACACTCACGCTCACACACTCACTGTCACACACACTCACACTCACACAATCTCACATTCATACGCACACACTCACACAAACTCACACACCCACACCCACATACACTCACACACACACTCCCGCACACACGCACCCACACACACTCACACTCACGCAAACTCACACACTCACACACACACTCACAAGCGCACACACTCACACACACACAAAGACTCACACACACACGCACACACACACTCACACACACTCACACACACACACACACACTCATCCACACACACTCAAGCAAACACACACTCATGCAAACACACACACACACATTCACTCGCAGTCACACTCACAATCACACAAACTCACGCATGCACACACTCACACTCACACTCACACTCGCACTCGCACACACACTCAAACACTCACACACACTCTCACAGTCACGCTCACGCTCACACAAACTCACGCACACACACATTCACACTCACATAAAGTCACGCACTCACACAGAAAAACACACTCACAGTCACACTCACACTCACACAAATTCATGCACACAAACTCACACTCACACACACACTCACACAATTACACAAACTCACGCACACACACAAACACTCACACACACACACACACTCACACAATCACACAAACTCACACACACACACACACTTACACACACTCACGCACACACTCACGGCCACACTCACACAAACTCACACCCCCACATACACGCACACACACACGCTTGCACACACACACACGCACACGCACACACACAAACTCACGCACACACACACTCACACTCACACTTACACAAACTCACACAAACTTACACACTCACACACACTCACACACACACACAAACACAATCTCAAAGAAACACACACACACACTCACTCTCACACACACACTCACACTCATGCAATCTCACGCACACACACTCATACTCACACAAACTCACACACCCACACACTCACACATATACTCACATACACACTCACGCACATGCACACTCCCACTCACTCACACTCACACACACTCACACACACAGACTCACACTCTCACTGTCCCTCTCTCTCAGATACACACTCACACACACTCACGCACACTCATGCACACATACACACACACTCTCTCTCACTCACACACTCACACTCTAACTTTCTCACACACACTCACACTCACTCACACTAACACACACATACACTCACACTCACACAAACTCAATCGCACACACTCACAGTCACACAAAAGCACACACTCACACACAAACTTAGACACACTCACGCGCACACACACTCATGCACACACACTCACACACACACACTCATGCACACACACTCACACACACACTCACACACACACACTCACACACTCTCTCTCACACACACACACACTCATGCATGTACACACTCATGCAAACATACTCACACACACACATTCACTCACACACACTCACTCACACACACAAACACTCATACACACTCACACTCATAGTCAAACTCACGCTCACACGCTCAGTCACACACACTCACACTCAGGCAATCTCACGCACACACACACTCACACAAACTCACACACACAGACTCACACTCTCACTGTCTCACTCTCTCACACACACACTCACACACCCACTCACACTCACACTTTCTCACATACACTCACACACACACACACACTCCCTCTCACAAACACACTCACACTCTCACTCTTTCACACAGAAACTCGCACACACTCACGATCACACTCTCTCTCTCTCTCACACACACACACACACTCACGCACTCACACACTTACGCACACACTCACACTCTCACAATTTCTCTCACACACACACTCACGCACACATACAAGCACACTCTCTCTCTCACACACTCACATTCACACACACTCCCACTCACTCACACTAACACACACACACACACAAACTCACACACTCACACACACACTTTCACACACTCACGCACACACACACTCAAGCACATACACTCACACACACTCACAAACACACACACACACACTCACACACACTCACACACACACTCACACACACACTCACACACACACTCATGCATATACACTCACACACACACACACAAACACATACACACACACTCACACACTCACACACACTCACACACACACTCACACACACATACACTGACACACTCTCTCACACGCACACACACACTCATGCACGCACACACACTCACTCACACTCACGCACACACTCATACTCTCACACTCTTTCTCACACACATACTCATGCACAAATACAAACACTCTCTCACACACTTACATTCACACACACTCACACTCACTCACAATAACACACACACACTCACACAAACTCACGCACACACACACTCACACTCACACAAACTCACACACTCACACACTCACACACCCACTTAGACACACTCACGCACACACACTTATGCATACACACACTCACACACACACACATACTCACACACTCACACACACTCACACACACACACACACTCACACACACACTCAGAGACACACACACACATGCACGCACACACTCATGCAAACACACACACTCACACACACACACATTAACTCACACACACTCACACACAGTCACAAACACTCACACTCTCACTCTTTCACACAGAAACTCCCACACACTCATGATCACACTCTCTCTCTCACACACACACGCACATAGACTCACACACACACAGTCACACTCACGCTCACACACTCACTGTCACACACACTCACACTCACACAATCTCACATTCACACGCACACACTCACACAAACTCACACACCCACACCCACATACACTCACACACACACTCCCGCACACACGCACCCACACACACTCACACTCACGCAAACTCACACACTCACACACACACTCACGCGCACACACACTCACACACACTAACACACACTCACACACACACTCACACACACTCACACACACACACACTCACACACACACACTCAAGCAAACACACACTCATGCAAACACACTCACACACACACATTCACTCTCACACACACACAATCTCACAGAAACACACACACACTCAAACTCTCACTCTCTCACACACAGACTCACACACAGTCAGGCACACACACTGCCTCACACACACTCACACTCACACACACTCACATTCACACACACTAACACACACACTCTCACACATGTACACTCACACTCTCACTCTTTCACACAGAAACTCACACACACTCATGATCACACTCTCTCAATCACACACACAAACTCTCATACACACTCACACTCATAGTCGCACTGACGCTCACACACTCAGTCACACTCACGCAATCTCACGCACACACACACTCACACAAACTCACACACACAGACTCACACTCTCACTGTCTCACTCTCTCACACACACACTCACACACACACTCACACTCACACTTTCTCACATACACTCACACACACACACACACACACACTCCCTCTCACACACACGCTCTCACTCTCACTCTTTCACACAGAAACTCGCACACACTCACGATCACACTCTCTCTCTCACACACACACACTCACACACTCACACACTCACACCCTTACGCACACACTCACACTCTCACACTTTCTCTCACTCACACACACTCACGCACACATACAAACACACTCTCTCTCTCACACACTCACATTCACACACACTCCCACTCACTCACACTAACACACACACACACAAACTCACACACTCACACACACACTTAGACACACCCACGCACACACACTCATGCACATACACTCACACACACTCACAAACACACACACACACTCACACACACTCAAACACATACTCACACACACACTCATGCATATACACTCACACACATTCACAAACACATACAAACACACACACACGCTCACACACACACTCACATACACACTCACACACACATACACTGACACACTCTCTCACACGCACACACACACTCATGCACGCACACACACTCACTCACACTCACTCACACACTTATATTCTCACACTCTATCTCACACACGCACACTCATGCACAAATACAAACACTCTCTCTCACACACTTACATTCACACACACTCACACTCACTCACAATAACACACACACACACTCACACAAACTCACGCACACACATACTCACACTCACACAAACTCACACACTCACACACTCACACACCCACTTAGACACACTCACGCGCACACACACTTATGCACACACACACTCACACACACACATACACACACACTCACACACACTGACACACACACACACACTCACACACACTCACACACACACTCACACACACACTCATGCATATACACTCGCACACACTCACAAACACATACACACACACACACTCACACACACACTCACACACACACTCACACACACATACACTGACACACTCTCTCACACTCACACACACTCATGCACGCACACACACTCACTCACACTCACGCACACACTCATACTCTCACACTCTTTCTCACACACACAGACTCATGCACAAATACAAACACTCTCTCACACACTTACATTCACACACACTCACACTCACTCACAATAACACACACACACTCACACAAACTCACGCACACACACACTCACACTCACACAAACTCACACACTCACACACTCACACACCCACTTAGGCACACTCAAGCACACACACACTTATGCACACACACACTCACACACACACATACACACACACTCACACACACTCACACACACACACACTCACACACACACTCAGAGACACAAACACACATGCACGCACACATTCATGCAAACACACACACTCACACACACACATTAACTCACACACACTCACACACACTCACAAACACTCACACTCTCACTCTTTCACACAGAAACTCCCACACACTCATGATAACACTCTCTCTCTCTCACACACATTCGCACATACACTCACACACACACAGTCACACTCACGCTCACACACTCACTGTCACACACACTCACATTCACACACGCTAACACACACACTCTCACACATGTACACTCACACTCTCACTCTTTCACACAGAAACTCACACACACTCATGATCACACTCTCTCAATCACACACACAAACTCTCATACACACTCACACTCATAGTCGCACTGACGCTCACACACTCAGTCACACTCACGCAATCTCACGCACACACACACTCACACAAACTCACACACACAGACTCACACTCTCACTGTCTCACTCTCTCACACACACACTCACACACACACTCACACTCACACTTTCTCACATACACTCACACACACACACACACACACACACACACACTCCCTCTCACACACACGCTCTCACTCTCACTCTTTCACACAGAAACTCGCACACACTCACGATCACACTCTCTCTCTCACACACACACACTCACACACTCACACACTCACACCCTTACGCACACACTCACACTCTCACACTTTCTCTCACTCACACACACTCACGCACACATACAAACACACTCCCTCTCTCACACACTCACATTCACACACACTCCCACTCACTCACACTAACACACACACACACAAACTCACACACTCACACACACACTTAGACACACCCACGCACACACACTCATGCACATACACTCACACACACTCACAAACACACACACACACTCACACACACTCAAACACATACTCACACACACACTCATGCATATACACTCACACACATTCACAAACACATACAAACACACACACACGCTCACACACACACTCACATACACACTCACACACACATACACTGACACACTCTCTCACACGCACACACACACTCATGCACGCACACACACTCACTCACACTCACTCACACACTTATATTCTCACACTCTATCTCACACACGCACACTCATGCACAAATACAAACACTCTCTCTCACACACTTACATTCACACACACTCACACTCACTCACAATAACACACACACACACTCACACAAACTCACGCACACACATACTCACACTCACACAAACTCACACACTCACACACTCACACACCCACTTAGACACACTCACGCGCACACACACTTATGCACACACACACTCACACACACACATACACACACACTCACACACACTGACACACACACACACACTCACACACACTCACACACACACTCACACACACACTCATGCATATACACTCGCACACACTCACAAACACATACACACACACACTCACACACACACTCACACACACACTCACACACACATACACTGACACACTCTCTCACACTCACACACACTCATGCACGCACACACACTCACTCACACTCACGCACACACTCATACTCTCACACTCTCACACACACAGACTCATGCACAAATACAAACACTCTCTCACACACTTACATTCACACACACTCACACTCACTCACAATAACACACACACACTCACACAAACTCACGCACACACACACTCACACTCACACAAACTCACACACTCACACACTCACACACCCACTTAGACACACTCACGCACACACACACTTATGCACACACACACTCACACACACACATACACACACACTCACACACACTCACACACACACACACTCACACACACACTCAGAGACACAAACACACATGCACGCACACATTCATGCAAACACACACACTCACACACACACATTAACTCACACACACTCACACACACTCACAAACACTCACACTCTCACTCTTTCACACAGAAACTCCCACACACTCATGATCACACTCTCTCTCTCTCACACACATTCGCACATACACTCACACACACACAGTCACACTCACGCTCACACACTCACTGTCACACACACTCACACTCAAACAATCTCACATTCACACGCACACACTCACACAAACTCACACCCCCACATACACGCACACACACACACGCATGCACACACACACACGCACACGCACACACACAAACTCACGCACACACACACTCACTCTCACACTTACACAAACTCACACAAACTTACACACTCACACACACTCACTCACACACACAAACACAATCTCAAAGAAACACACACACACACACTTACACACACTCACACACACACACACTCACACACACACACACACACTCACACACACACACTCAAGCAAACACACACTCATGCAAACACACTCACACACACACATTCACTCTCACACACACACAATCTCACAGAAACACACACACACTCAAACTCTCACTCTCTCACACACAAACTCACACACAGTCAGGCACACACACTGCCTCACACACACACTCACACTCACACACACTCACATTCACACACACTAACACACACACTCTCACACATGTACACTCACACTCTCACTCTTTCACACAGAAACTCACACACACTCATGATCATAATCTCTCACTCACACACACAAACTCTCATACACACTCACACTCATAGTCACACTCACGCTCACACACTCAGTCACACTCACGCAATCTCACGCACACACACACTCACACAAACTCACACACACAGACTCACACTCTCACTGTCTCACTCTCTCACACACACACTCACACACACACTCACACTCACACTTTCTCACATACACTCACACACACACACACACACTCCCTCTCACACACACGCTCACACTCTCACTCTTTCACACAGAAACTCGCACACACTCACGATCACACTCTCTCTCTCACACACACACACTCACACACTCACACACTTACGCACACACTCACACTCTCACACTTTCTCTCACACACACACACTCACGCACACATACAAACACACTCTCTCTCTCACTCACTCACATTCACACACACTCCCACTTACTCACACTAACACACACACACACAAACTCACATACTCACACACACACTTAGACACACTCACGCACACACACTCATGCACATACACTCACACACACTCACATACACACACACACTCACACACACTCAAACACACACTCACACACACACTCATGCATATACACTCACACACACTCACATACACACACACACTCACTCACACTCACTCACACACTTATACTCTCACACTCTATCTCACACACGCACACTCATGCACAAATACAAACACTCTCTCTCACACACTTACATTCACACAAACTCACACTCACTCACAATAACACACAAACACACACTCACACAAACTCACGCACACACACACTCACACTCACACAAACTCACACACTCACACACACACACACACTTAGACACACTCACGCGCACACACACTTATGCACACACACACTCACACACACACACACATACACACACGCTCACACACTCACACACCCACTTAGACACACTCACGCACACACACTTATGCACACACACACTCACACACACACACATACACACACACTCACACACACTGACACACACACACTCACACACACTCACACGCACACTCACACACACACTCATGCATATACACTCACACACACTCACAAACACATACACACACAAACACATACACACACACACTCACACACACACTCACACACACATACACTGACACACTCTCTCACACGCACACACACTCATGCACGCACACACACTCACTCACACTCACGCACACACTCATACTCTCACACTCTTTCTCACACACACAGACTCATGCACAAATACAAACACTCTCTCACCACTTACATTCACACACACTCACACTCACTCACAATAACACACACACACACTCACACAAACTCACGCACACACACACTCACACTCACACAAACTCACACACTCACACACTCACACACCCACTTAGACACACTCACGCACACACACACTTATGCACACACACACTCACACACACACACACATACACACACACTCACACACACTCACACACACACACTCACACACACACTCAGAGACACACACACACATGCACGCACACACTCATGCAAACACACACACTCACACACACACATTAACTCACACACACTTACACACACTCACAAACACTCACACTCTCACTCTTTCACACAGAAACTCCCACACACTCATGATCACACTCTCTCTCTCTCACACACACTCGCACATACACTCACACACACAGTCACACTCACGCTCACACACTCACTGTCACACACACTCACACTCACACAATCTCACATTCACACGCACACACTCACACAAACTCACACCCCCACATACACGCACACACACACACACATGCACACACACACACGCACATGCACACACACAAACTCACACACACACACTCACACTCACATTTACACAAACTCACACAAACTTACACACTCACACACACTCACTCACACACACAAAAACAATCTCAAAGAAACACACACACACACACTCACTCTCACGCACACACACACTCATGCAATCTCACGCACACACACTCACACTCACACAAACTCACACACCCACACACACACACACTCACACATATACTCACATACACACTCACGCACATGCACACTCCCACTCACTCACACTCACACACACTCACACACACAGACTCACACTCTCACTGTCCCTCTCTCTCAGATACACACTCACACACACTCACGCACACTCATGCACACGTACACACACACTCTCTCTCACTCACACACTCACACTCTAACTTTCTCACACACACTCACACTCACTCACACTAACACACACATACACTCACACTCACACAAACTCAATCGCACACACTCACAGTCACACAAACGCACACACTCACACACAAACTTAGACACACTCACGTGCACACACACTCATGCACACACACTCACACACACTCACACACACACACTCATGCACACACACTCACACACACACTCACACACACACACTCACACACTCTCTCACACACACACACACACTCATGCATGTACACACTCATGCAAACATACTCACACACATTCACTCACACACACTCACCCACACACACAAACACTCATACACACTCACACTCATAGTCACACTCACGCTCACACGCTCAGTCACACACACTCACACTCACGCAATCTCACGCACACACACACTCACACAAACTCACACACACAGACTCACACTCTCACTGTCTCACTCTCTCACACACACACTCACACAGACACTCACACTCACACTTTCTCACATACACTCACACAAATACACACACACTCCCTCTCACACACACACTCACACTCTCACTCTTTCACACAGAAACTCGCAAACACTCACGATCACACTCTCTCTCTCTCACACACACACACACACACTCACACACTCACACACTTACGCACACACTCACACTCTCACAATTTCTCTCACACACACACTCACGCACACATACAAACACACACTCTCTCTCACAGACTCACATTCACACACACTCCCACTCACTCACACTAACACACACACACACACAAACTCACACACTCACACACACACTTTCACACACTCACGCACACACACACTCATGCACATACACTCACACACACTCACACACACACTCACACACACACTCATGCATATACACTCACACACACTCACAAACACATACACACACACACACACTCACACACACTCACACACACACTCACACACACATACACTGACACACTCTCTCACACGCACACACACACTCATGCACACACACACAGTCACTCACACTCACGCACACACTCATACTCTCACACTCTTTCTCACACACACACTCATGCACAAATACAAACACTCTCTCACACACTTACATTCACACACACTCACACTCACTCACAATAACACACACACACACTCACACAAACTCACGCACACACACACTAACACTCACAAAAACTCACACACTCACACACCCACTTAGACACACTCACGCACACACACTTATGCACACACACACTCACACACACACACATACACACACACTCACACACACTCACACACACACACACACTCACACACACACTCAGAGACACACACACACATGCACGCACACACTCATGCAAACACACACACTCACACACACACACATTAACTCACACACACTCACACACACTCACACACACACTCACACACACACTCAGAGACACACACACACATGCACGCACACACTCATGCAAACACACACACACACACACACACATTAACTCACACACACTCACACACACTCACAAACACTCACACTCTCACTCTTTCACACAGAAACTCCCACACACTCACGATCACACTCTCTCTCTCACACACACTCGCACATACACTCACACACACACAGTCACACTCCCGCTCACACACTCACTGTCACACACACTCACACTCACACAATCTCACATTCACACGCACACACTCACACAAACTCACACACCCACACCCACATACACTCACACACACACTCCCGCACACACGCACCCACACACACTCACACTCACGCAAACTCACACAATCACACATACACTCACGCGCACACACACTCACACACACTCACACACACTCACACACACAGTCACACACACTCACACACACACACTCACACACACACACACACACTCACACACACACTCAAGCAACCACACACTCATGCAAACACACTCACACACAGACATTCACTCTCACACACACACAATCTCACAGAAACACACACACACTCAAACTCTCACTCTCTCACACACAAACTCACACACAGTCAGGCACACACACTGCCTCACACACACACTCACACTCACACACACTCACATTCACAAACACTAACACACACACTCTCACACATGTACACTCACACTCTCACTCTTTCACACAGAAACTCACACACACTCATGATCACACTCTCTCACTCACACACACAAACACTCATACACACTCACACTCATAGTCACACTCACGCTCACACACTCAGTCACACTCACGCAATCTCACGCACACACACACTCACACAAACTCACACACACAGACTCACACTCTCACTGTCTCACTCTCTCACACACACACACACACACACTCACACACTCACACACTTACGCACACACTCACACTCTCACACTTTCTCTCACACACACACTCACGCACACATACAAACACACTCTCTCTCTCACACACTCACATTCACACACACTCCCACTCACTCACACTAACACACACACACACAAACTCACACACTCACACACACACTTAGACACACTCACGCACACACACTCATGCACATACACTCACACACACTCACAAACACACACACACACACTCACACACACACTCAAGCAAACACACACTCATGCAAACACACTCACACACACACATTCACTCTCACACACACAATCTCACAGAAACACACACACACTCAAACTCTCACTCTCTCACACACAAACTCACACACAGTCAGGCACACACACTGCCTCACACACACACTCACACTCACACACACTCACATTCACACACACTAACACACACACTCTCACACATGTACACTCACACTCTCACTCTTTCACACAGAAACTCACACACACTCATGATCACACTCTCTCACTCACACACACAAACACTCATACACACTCACACTCATAGTCACACTGACGCTCACACACTCAGTCAAACTCACGCAATCTCACGCACACACACACTCACACAAACTCACACACACAGACTCACACTCTCACTGTCTCACTCTCTCACACACACACTCACACACACACTCACACTCACACTTTCTCACATACACTCACACACACACACACACACACTCCCTCTCACACTCACACTCTCACTCTTTCACACAGAAACTCGCACACACTCATGATCACACTCTCTCTCACACACACACACACTCACACACTCACACACTCACACACTTACGCACACACTCACACTCTCACACTTTCTCTCTCACACACACACTCACGCACACATACAAACACACTCTCTCTCTCATACACTCACATTCACACACACTCCCACTCACTCACACTAACACACACACATACAAACTCACACACACACTTAGACACACTCACGCACACACACTCATGCACATACACTCACACACAATCACAAACACACACACACACTCACACACACTCAAACACACACACACACACACTCATGCATATACACTCACACACATTCACAAACACATACACATACACACACACACTCACACACACACTCACATACACACTCACACACACATACACTCACACACTCTCTCACACGCACACACACACTCTTGCACGCACACACACTCACTCACACTCACTCACACACTTATACTCTCACACTCTATCTCACACACACACACTCATACACAAATACAAACACTCTCTCTCACACACTTACATTCACACACACTCACACTCACTCACAATAACGCACACACACACACTCACACAAACTCACGCACACACACACTCACACTCACACAAACTCACACACTCACACACTCACACACCCACTTAGACACACTCACGCGCACACACACTTATGCACACACACACTCACACACACACACACATACACACACGCTCACACACTCACACACCCAATTAGACACACTCATGCACACACACTTATGCACACACACACTCACACACACACACATACACACACACTCACACACACTGACACACACACACACTCACACACACACACACACTCACACACACACTCATGCATATACACGCACACACACTCACAAACACATACACACACACACACTCACACACACACTCACACACACACTCACACACACATACACTGACACACTCTCTCACACGCACACACACACTCACACTCACACAAACTCACACACTCACACACTCACACACCCACTTAGACACACTCACGCGCACACACACTTATGCACACACACACTCACACACACACACACATACACACACGCTCACACACTCACACACCCAATTAGACACACTCATGCACACACACTTATGCACACACACACTCACACACACACACATACACACACACTCACACACACTGACACACACACACACTCACACACACACACACACTCACACACACACTCATGCATATACACGCACACACACTCACAAACACATACACACACACACACTCACACACACACTCACACACACACTCACACACACATACACTGACACACTCTCTCACACGCACACACACACTCACACTCACACAAACTCACACACTCACACACTCACACACCCACTTAGACACACTCACGCGCACACACACTTATGCACACACACACTCACACACACACACACATACACACACGCTCACACACTCACACACCCAATTAGACACACTCATGCACACACACTTATGCACACACACACTCACACACACACACATACACACACACTCACACACACTGACACACACACACACTCACACACACACACACACTCACACACACACTCATGCATATACACGCACACACACTCACAAACACATACACACACACACACTCACACACACACTCACACACACACTCACACACACATACACTGACACACTCTCTCACACGCACACACACACTCACGCACGCACACACACTCACTCACACTCACGCACACACTCATACTCTCACACTCTTTCTCACACACACAGACTCATGCACAAATACAAACACTCTCTCACACACTTACATTCACACACACTCACACTCACTCACAATAACACACACACACACTCACACAAACTCACGCACACACACACTCACACTCACACAAACTCACACACTAACACACTCACACACCCACTTTGACACACTCACGCACACACACTTATGCACACACACACTCACACACACACACATTAACTCACACACACTCACACACACTCACAAACAATCACACTCTCACTCTTTCACACAGAAACTCCCACACACTCATGATCACACTCTCTCTCTCTCTCACACACACTCGCACATACACTCACACACACAGACAGTCACACTCACGCTCACACACTCACTGTCACACACACTCACACTCACACAATCGCACATTCACACGCACACACTCACACAAACTCACACACCCACACCCACACACACTCACACACACTCCCGCACACACACACCCACACACACTCACACTCACGCAAACTCACACACTCACACACACACACACCCACTTAGACACACTCACACGCACACACACTTATGCACACACACACTCACACACACACACATACACACACGCTCACACACTCACACACCCACTTAGACACACTCACGCACACACACTTATGCACACACACACTCACACACACACACATACACACACACTCACACACACTGACACACACACACACTCACACACATACACACACTCACACACACACTCATGCATATACACGCACACACACTCACAAACACATACACACACACTCACACACACACTCACACACACACTCACACACACATACACTGACACACTCTCTCACACGCGCACACACACTCACGCACGCACACACACTCACTCACACTCACGCACACACTCATACTCTCACACTCTTTCTCACACACACAGACTCATGCACAAATACAAACACTCTCTCACACACTTACATTCACACACACTCACACTCACTCACAATAACACACACACACACTCACACAAACTCACGCACACACACTCACACTCACACAAACTCACACACTAACACACTCACACACCCACTTAGACACACTCACGCACACACACTTATGCACACACACACTCACACACACACACACACATTAACTCACACACACTCACACACACTCACAAACACTCACACTCTCACTCTTTCACACAGAAACTCCCACACACTCATGATCACACTCTCTCTCTCTCTCACACACACTCGCACATACACTCACACACACAGACAGTCACACTCACGCTCACACGCTCACTGTCACACACACTCACATTCACACAATCGCACATTCACACGCACACACTCACACAAACTCACACACCCACACCCACATACACTCACACACACTCCGGCACACACGCACCCACACACACTCACACTCACGCAAACTCACACACTCACACACACACTCACGCGCACACACACTCACACACACTAACACACACTCACACACACACTCACACACACACACACGCACACACACACACACACACACTCACACACACACACTCAAGCAAACACACACTCATGCAAACACACTCACACACACACATTCACTCTCACACACACACAATCTCACAGAAACACACACACACTCAAACTCTCACTCTCTCACACACAAACTCACACACAGTCAGGCACACACACTGCCTCACACACACACTCACACTCACACACACTCACATTCACACACACTAACACACACACTCTCACACATGTACACTCACACTCTCACTCTTTCACACAGAAACTCACACACACTCATGATCACACTCTCTCACTCACACACACAAACACTCATACACACTCACACTCATAGTCACACTGACGCTCACACACTCAGTCACACTCACGCAATCTCACGCACACACACACTCACACAAACTCACACACACAGACTCACACTCTCACTGTCTCACTCTCTCTCACACACACTCACACACACACTCACACTCACACTTTCTCACATACACTCACACACACACACACTCCCTCTCACACACACACTCACACTATCACTCTTTCACACAGAAACTCGCACACACTCACGATCACACTCTCTCTCTCACACACACACACACACTCACACACTCACACACTCACACACTCACACACTTACGCACACACTCACACTTTCTCTCACACACACACATACACTCACGCACACATACAAACACACTCTCTCTCACACACTCACATTCACACACACTCCCACTCACTCACACTAACACACACACGCACATACAAACTCACACACTTACACACACACTTAGACACACTCACGCACACACACTCATGCACATACACTCACACACACTCACAAACACACACACACACTCACACACACTCACACACACACTCACACACACACTCATGCACATACACCCACACACATTCACAAACACATACACACACACACACACACTCTCACACACACACTCACATACACACTCACACACACATACACTGACACACTCTCTCACACGCACACACACACTCATGCACGCACACACACTCACTCACACTCACGCACACACTCATACTCTCACACTCTATCTCACACACACACACTCATGCACAAATACAAACACTCTCTCTCACACACTTACATTCACACACACTCACACTCACTCACAATAACACACACACACACTCACACAAACTCACACACCCACACCCACACACACTCACACACACTCCCGCACACACGCACCCACACACACTCACACTCACGCAAACTCACACACTCACACACACACACACCCACTTAGACACACTCACACGCACACACACTTATGCACACACACACTCACACACACACACATACACACACGCTCACACACTCACACACCCACTTAGACACACTCACGCACACACACTTATGCACACACACACTCACACACACACACATACACACACACTCACACACACTGACACACACACACACTCACACACATACACACACTCACACACACACTCATGCATATACACGCACACACACTCACAAACACATACACACACACTCACACACACACTCACACACACACTCACACACACATACACTGACACACTCTCTCACACGCGCACACACACTCACGCACGCACACACACTCACTCACACTCACGCACACACTCATACTCTCACACTCTTTCTCACACACACAGACTCATGCACAAATACAAACACTCTCTCACACACTTACATTCACACACACTCACACTCACTCACAATAACACACACACACACTCACACAAACTCACGCACACACACTCACACTCACACAAACTCACACACTAACACACTCACACACCCACTTAGACACACTCACGCACACACACTTATGCACACACACACTCACACACACACACACACATTAACTCACACACACTCACACACACTCACAAACACTCACACTCTCACTCTTTCACACAGAAACTCCCACACACTCATGATCACACTCTCTCTCTCTCTCACACACACTCGCACATACACTCACACACACAGACAGTCACACTCACGCTCACACGCTCACTGTCACACACACTCACATTCACACAATCGCACATTCACACGCACACACTCACACAAACTCACACACCCACACCCACATACACTCACACACACTCCGGCACACACGCACCCACACACACTCACACTCACGCAAACTCACACACTCACACACACACTCACGCGCACACACACTCACACACACTAACACACACTCACACACACACTCACACACACTCACACACACACACACGCACACACACACACACACACACACTCACACACACACACTCAAGCAAACACACACTCATGCAAACACACTCACACACACACATTCACTCTCACACACACACAATCTCACAGAAACACACACACACTCAAACTCTCACTCTCTCACACACAAACTCACACACAGTCAGGCACACACACTGCCTCACACACACACTCACACTCACACACACTCACATTCACACACACTAACACACACACTCTCACACATGTACACTCACACTCTCACTCTTTCACACAGAAACTCACACACACTCATGATCACACTCTCTCACTCACACACACAAACACTCATACACACTCACACTCATAGTCACACTGACGCTCACACACTCAGTCACACTCACGCAATCTCACGCACACACACACTCACACAAACTCACACACACAGACTCACACTCTCACTGTCTCACTCTCTCTCACACACACTCACACACACACTCACACTCACACTTTCTCACATACACTCACACACACACACACACCCACTCCCACACACACTCACACTCTCACTCTTTCACACAGAAACTCGCACACACTCACGATCACACTCTCTCTCACACACACACACACTCACACACTCACACACTCACACACTCACACACTACTCACACACTCACACTTTCTCTCTCACACACACACTCACGCACACATACAAACACACTCTCTCTCACTACACTCACATTCACACACACTCCCACTCACTCACACTAACACACACACAAATACAAACTCACACTACACACACACTTAGACACACTCACGCACACACACTCGCACACGCACTCACACACACTCACAAACACACACACACACTCACACACACTCAAACACACACACACACACACTCATACACACACACTCACACACATTCACAAACACATAAACACTCTCACACATACTCTCACACACACACTCACATACACACTCACACACACATACACTGACACACTCTCTCACACGCACACACACACTCATGCACGCACACACACTCACTCACACTCACTCACACACTTATACTCTCACACTCTATCTCACACACACACACTCATACACAAATACAAACACTCTCTCTCACACACTTACATTCACACACACTCACACTCACTCACAATAACGCACACACACACACTCACACAAACTCACGCACACACACACTCACACTCACACAAACTCACACACTCACACACTCACACACCCACTTAGACACACTCACGCGCACACACACTTATGCACACACACACTCACACACACACACACATACACACACGCTCACACACTCACACACCCAATTAGACACACTCATGCACACACACTTATGCACACACACACTCACACACACACACATACACACACACTCACACACACTGACACACACACACACTCACACACACACACACACTCACACACACACTCATGCATATACACGCACACACACTCACAAACACATACACACACACACACTCACACACACACTCACACACACACTCACACACACATACACTGACACACTCTCTCACACGCACACACACACTCACACTCACACAAACTCACACACTCACACACTCACACACCCACTTAGACACACTCACGCGCACACACACTTATGCACACACACACTCACACACACACACACATACACACACGCTCACACACTCACACACCCAATTAGACACACTCATGCACACACACTTATGCACACACACACTCACACACACACACATACACACACACTCACACACACTGACACACACACACACTCACACACACACACACACTCACACACACACTCATGCATATACACGCACACACACTCACAAACACATACACACACACACACTCACACACACACTCACACACACACTCACACACACATACACTGACACACTCTCTCACACGCACACACACACTCACACTCACACAAACTCACACACTCACACACTCACACACCCACTTAGACACACTCACGCGCACACACACTTATGCACACACACACTCACACACACACACACATACACACACGCTCACACACTCACACACCCAATTAGACACACTCATGCACACACACTTATGCACACACACACTCACACACACACACATACACACACACTCACACACACTGACACACACACACACTCACACACACACACACACTCACACACACACTCATGCATATACACGCACACACACTCACAAACACATACACACACACACACTCACACACACACTCACACACACACTCACACACACATACACTGACACACTCTCTCACACGCACACACACACTCACGCACGCACACACACTCACTCACACTCACGCACACACTCATACTCTCACACTCTTTCTCACACACACAGACTCATGCACAAATACAAACACTCTCTCACACACTTACATTCACACACACTCACACTCACTCACAATAACACACACACACACTCACACAAACTCACGCACACACACACTCACACTCACACAAACTCACACACTAACACACTCACACACCCACTTTGACACACTCACGCACACACACTTATGCACACACACACTCACACACACACACATTAACTCACACACACTCACACACACTCACAAACAATCACACTCTCACTCTTTCACACAGAAACTCCCACACACTCATGATCACACTCTCTCTCTCTCTCACACACACTCGCACATACACTCACACACACAGACAGTCACACTCACGCTCACACACTCACTGTCACACACACTCACACTCACACAATCGCACATTCACACGCACACACTCACACAAACTCACACACCCACACCCACACACACTCACACACACTCCCGCACACACACACCCACACACACTCACACTCACGCAAACTCACACACTCACACACACACACACCCACTTAGACACACTCACACGCACACACACTTATGCACACACACACTCACACACACACACATACACACACGCTCACACACTCACACACCCACTTAGACACACTCACGCACACACACTTATGCACACACACACTCACACACACACACATACACACACACTCACACACACTGACACACACACACACTCACACACATACACACACTCACACACACACTCATGCATATACACGCACACACACTCACAAACACATACACACACACTCACACACACACTCACACACACACTCACACACACATACACTGACACACTCTCTCACACGCGCACACACACTCACGCACGCACACACACTCACTCACACTCACGCACACACTCATACTCTCACACTCTTTCTCACACACACAGACTCATGCACAAATACAAACACTCTCTCACACACTTACATTCACACACACTCACACTCACTCACAATAACACACACACACACTCACACAAACTCACGCACACACACTCACACTCACACAAACTCACACACTAACACACTCACACACCCACTTAGACACACTCACGCACACACACTTATGCACACACACACTCACACACACACACACACATTAACTCACACACACTCACACACACTCACAAACACTCACACTCTCACTCTTTCACACAGAAACTCCCACACACTCATGATCACACTCTCTCTCTCTCTCACACACACTCGCACATACACTCACACACACAGACAGTCACACTCACGCTCACACGCTCACTGTCACACACACTCACATTCACACAATCGCACATTCACACGCACACACTCACACAAACTCACACACCCACACCCACATACACTCACACACACTCCGGCACACACGCACCCACACACACTCACACTCACGCAAACTCACACACTCACACACACACTCACGCGCACACACACTCACACACACTAACACACACTCACACACACACTCACACACACTCACACACACACACACACACACACACACACACACACTCACACACACACACTCAAGCAAACACACACTCATGCAAACACACTCACACACACACATTCACTCTCACACACACACAATCTCACAGAAACACACACACACTCAAACTCTCACTCTCTCACACACAAACTCACACACAGTCAGGCACACACACTGCCTCACACACACACTCACACTCACACACACTCACATTCACACACACTAACACACACACTCTCACACATGTACACTCACACTCTCACTCTTTCACACAGAAACTCACACACACTCATGATCACACTCTCTCACTCACACACACAAACACTCATACACACTCACACTCATAGTCACACTGACGCTCACACACTCAGTCACACTCACGCAATCTCACGCACACACACACTCACACAAACTCACACACACAGACTCACACTCTCACTGTCTCACTCTCTCTCACACACACTCACACACACACTCACACTCACACTTTCTCACATACACTCACACACACACACACTCCCTCTCACACACACACTCACACTATCACTCTTTCACACAGAAACTCGCACACACTCACGATCACACTCTCTCTCTCACACACACACACACACTCACACACTCACACACTCACACACTCACACACTTACGCACACACTCACACTTTCTCTCACACACACACATACACTCACGCACACATACAAACACACTCTCTCTCACACACTCACATTCACACACACTCCCACTCACTCACACTAACACACACACGCACATACAAACTCACACACTTACACACACACTTAGACACACTCACGCACACACACTCATGCACATACACTCACACACACTCACAAACACACACACACACTCACACACACTCACACACACACTCACACACACACTCATGCACATACACCCACACACATTCACAAACACATACACACACACACACACACTCTCACACACACACTCACATACACACTCACACACACATACACTGACACACTCTCTCACACGCACACACACACTCATGCACGCACACACACTCACTCACACTCACGCACACACTCATACTCTCACACTCTATCTCACACACACACACTCATGCACAAATACAAACACTCTCTCTCACACACTTACATTCACACACACTCACACTCACTCACAATAACACACACACACACTCACACAAACTCACACCCACACCCACACACTCACACACACTCCGCACACACGCACCCACACACTCACACTCACGCAAACTCACACACTCACACACACACACACCCACTTAGACACACTCACACGCACACACACTTATGCACACACACACTCACACACACACACATACACACACGCTCACACACTCACACACCCACTTAGACACACTCACGCACACACACTTATGCACACACACACTCACACACACACACATACACACACACTCACACACACTGACACACACACACACTCACACACATACACACACTCACACACACACTCATGCATATACACGCACACACACTCACAAACACATACACACACACTCACACACACACTCACACACACACTCACACACACATACACTGACACACTCTCTCACACGCGCACACACACTCACGCACGCACACACACTCACTCACACTCACGCACACACTCATACTCTCACACTCTTTCTCACACACACAGACTCATGCACAAATACAAACACTCTCTCACACACTTACATTCACACACACTCACACTCACTCACAATAACACACACACACACTCACACAAACTCACGCACACACACTCACACTCACACAAACTCACACACTAACACACTCACACACCCACTTAGACACACTCACGCACACACACTTATGCACACACACACTCACACACACACACACACATTAACTCACACACACTCACACACACTCACAAACACTCACACTCTCACTCTTTCACACAGAAACTCCCACACACTCATGATCACACTCTCTCTCTCTCACACACACTCGCACATACACTCACACACACAGACAGTCACACTCACGCTCACACGCTCACTGTCACACACACTCACATTCACACAATCGCACATTCACACGCACACACTCACACAAACTCACACACCCACACCCACATACCCTCACATACACTCCGGCACACACGCACCCACACACACTCACACTCACGCAAACTCACACACTCACACACACACTCACGCGCACACACACTCACACACACTAACACACACTCACACACACACTCACACACACTCACACACACACACACACACGCACACACACACACACACACTCACACACACACACTCAAGCAAACACACACTCATGCAAACACACTCACACACACACATTCACTCTCACACACACACAATCTCACAGAAACACACACACACTCAAACTCTCACTCTCTCACACACAAACTCACACACAGTCAGGCACACACACTGCCTCACACACACACTCACACTCACACACACTCACATTCACACACACTAACACACACACTCTCACACATGTACACTCACACTCTCACTCTTTCACACAGAAACTCACACACACTCATGATCACACTCTCTCACTCACACACACAAACACTCATACACACTCACACTCATAGTCACACTGACGCTCACACACTCAGTCACACTCACGCAATCTCACGCACACACACACTCACACAAACTCACACACACAGACTCACACTCTCACTGTCTCACTCTCTCTCACACACACTCACACACACACTCACACTCACACTTTCTCACATACACTCACACACACACACACTCCCTCTCACACACACACTCACACTATCACTCTTTCACACAGAAACTCGCACACACTCACGATCACACTCTCTCTCTCACACACACACACACACACTCACACACTCACACTCTCACACACTCACACACTTACGCACACACTCACACTTTCTCTCACACACACACATACACTCACGCACACATACAAACACACTCTCTCTCACACACTCACATTCACACACACTCCCACTCACTCACACTAACACACACACGCACATACAAACTCACACACTCACACACACACTTAGACACACTCACGCACACACACTCATGCACATACACTCACACACACTCACAAACACACACACACACTCACACACACACACACACACTCACACACACACTCATGCACATACACCCACACACATTCACAAACACATACACACACACACACACACTCTCACACACACACTCACATACACACTCACACACACATACACTGACACACTCTCTCACACGCACACACACACTCATGCACGCACACACACTCACTCACACTCACGCACACACTCATACTCTCACACTCTATCTCACACACACACACTCATGCACAAATACAAACACTCTCTCTCACACACTTACATTCACACACACTCACACTCACTCACAATAACACACACACACACTCACACAAACTCACGCACACACACACTCACACTCACACAAACTCACACACTCACACACTCACACACCCACTTAGACACACTCACGCGCACACACACTTATGCACACACACACTCACACACACACATACACACACACTCACACACACTCACACACACACTCACACACACACTCAGAGACACACACACACATGCACGCACACACTCATGCAAACACACACACTCACACACACACACATTAACTCACACACACTCACACACAGTCTCACAAACACTCACACTCTCACTCTTTCACACAGAAACTCCCACACACTCACGATCACACTCTCTCTCTCACACACACTCGCACATACACTCACACACACACAGTCACACTCATGCTCACACACTCACTGTCACACACACTCACACTCACACAATCTCACATTCACACACACACACTCACACAAACTCACACACCCACACCCACATACACTCACACACACACTCCCGCACACACACACCCACACACACTCACACTCACGCAAACTCACACACTCACACACACACATTCACGCGCACACACACTCACGCACACTGACACACACACTCACTCACGCACACACTCATACTCTCACACTCTTTCTCACACACACAGACTCATGCACAAATACAAACACTCTCTCACACACTTACATTCACACACACTCACACTCACTCACAATAACACACACACACTCTCACACAAACTCACGCACACACACTCACACTCACACAAACTCACACACTAACACACTCACACACCCACTTAGACACACTCACGCACACACACTTATGCACACACACACTCACACACACACACACACATTAACTCACACACACTCACACACACTCACAAACACTCACACTCTCACTCTTTCACACAGAAACTCCCACACACTCATGATCACACTCTCTCTCTCTCACACACACTCGCACATACACTCACACACACAGACAGTCACACTCACGCTCACACGCTCACTGTCACACACACTCACATTCACACAATCGCACATTCACACGCACACACTCACACAAACTCACACACCCACACCCACATACCCTCACATACACTCCGGCACACACGCACCCACACACACTCACACTCACGCAAACTCACACACTCACACACACACTCACGCGCACACACACTCACACACACTAACACTCACTCACACACACACTCACACACACTCACACACACACACACACACGCACACACACACACACACACTCACACACACACACTCAAGCAAACACACACTCATGCAAACACACTCACACACACACATTCACTCTCACACACACACAATCTCACAGAAACACACACACACTCAAACTCTCACTCTCTCACACACAAACTCACACACAGTCAGGCACACACACTGCCTCACACACACACTCACACTCACACACACTCACATTCACACACACTAACACACACACTCTCACACATGTACACTCACACTCTCACTCTTTCACACAGAAACTCACACACACTCATGATCACACTCTCTCACTCACACACACAAACACTCATACACACTCACACTCATAGTCACACTGACGCTCACACACTCAGTCACACTCACGCAATCTCACGCACACACACACTCACACAAACTCACACACACAGACTCACACTCTCACTGTCTCACTCTCTCTCACACACACTCACACACACACTCACACTCACACTTTCTCACATACACTCACACACACACACACTCCCTCTCACACACACACTCACACTATCACTCTTTCACACAGAAACTCGCACACACTCACGATCACACTCTCTCTCTCACACACACACACACACTCACACACTCACATACTCACACACTCACACACTTACGCACACACTCACACTTTCTCTCACACACACACATACACTCACGCACACATACAAACACACTCTCTCTCACACACTCACATTCACACACACTCCCACTCACTCACACTAACACACACACGCACATACAAACTCACACACTCACACACACACTTAGACACACTCACGCACACACACTCATGCACATACACTCACACACACTCACAAACACACACACACACTCACACACACTCACACACACACTCACACACACACTCATGCACATACACCCACACACATTCACAAACACATACACACACACACACACACTCTCACACACACACTCACATACACACTCACACACACATACACTGACACACTCTCTCACACGCACACACACACTCATGCACGCACACACACTCACTCACACTCACGCACACACTCATACTCTCACACTCTATCTCACACACACACACTCATTCACAAATACAAACACTCTCTCTCACACACTTACATTCACACACACTCACACTCACTCACAATAACACACACACACACTCACACAAACTCACGCACACACACACTCACACTCACACAAACTCACACACTCACACACGCACACACCCACTCAGACACACTCACGCGCACACACACTTATGCACACACACACACACACACACAGATACACACACACTCACACACAATCTCACACACACACTCACACACACACCAGAGACACACTCACACATGCACGCACACACTCATCAAACTACACACACTCACACACACACACATTAACTCACACACACTCACACACAGTCTCACAAA
>NW_024470779.1:426415-446415 GCF_017639515.1 Carcharodon carcharias
TGCAATCTCACGCACACACACTCACACTCACACAAACTCACACACCCACACACACACTCACACATACACTCACATACACACTCATGCACATGCACACTCACACTCACTCACACACACACACACACACAGACTCACACTCTCACTGTCTCACTCTCTCACATACACACTCACACACACTCACGCACACTCATGCACACATACACACACAATCTCTCTCACACACACACTCACACTCTAACTTTCTCACACACACTCACACTCACTCACACTAACACACACATACACTCACACTCACACAAACTCAATCGCACACACTCACACTCACACAAACTCACACACTCACACACAAACTTAGACACACTCAAGCGCACACACACTCATGCACACACACTCACACACACACTCACACACACACACTCACACACACTCACACACACACACACTCACACACTCTCTCACACACACACAAACTCATGCATGTACACACTCATGCAAACATACTCACACACACACATTCACTCACACACACTCACTCACACACACAAACACTCATACACACTCACACTCATAGTCACACTCACGCTCACACACTCAGTCACACACACTCACACTCACGCAATCTCACGCACACACACACTCACACAAACTCACACACACAGACTCACACTCTCACTGTCTCACTCTCTCACACACACACTCACACACACATTCACACTCACACTTTCTCACATACACTCACACACACACACACACTCCCTCTCACACACACACTCACACTCTCACTCTTTCACACAGAAACTCGCACACACTCACAATCACACTCTCTCTCTCTCACACACACACACACACACTCACACACTCACACACTTACGCACACACTCACACTCTCACACTCACACACACACACACTCACGCACACATACAAACACACTCTCTCTCTCACACACTCACATTCACACACACTCCCACTCACTCACACTAACACACACACACACACAAACTCACACACTCACACACACACTTAGACACACTCACGCACACAAACACTCATGCACACACTCACACACACTCACAAACACACACACACACACACTCACACCCACTGTCACACTCACACTCACACACACACACTCACACACTCACACACACCCCACTGTCACACTCACACACACACATTCACACTCACACACACTCTCTCACACACATTCTCTCACACACACAAACACACACACACACCACACTGTCACACTCACAGACACACACACACTGTCACACTCATACACACACTCACACAATCACACAAACTCATGCACGCACACCCTTTGACACACTCACAGTCACACTCACACAAACTCATGCACACACACTCACACTCACACACACACTCACACAATTACACAAACTCACGCACACACACTCACACTCACACACACTCACACAATCACACAAACTCACGCACACACACAGACACTCACACACACTCACAAACACTCACACTCACTCTTTCACACAGAAACTCCCACACACTCACGATCACACTCTCTCTCTCACACACACTCGCACATACACTCACACACACAGTCACACTCACGCTCACAAACTCACTGTCACACACACTCACACTCACACAATCTCACATTCACACGCACACACTCACACAAACTCACACACCCACACCCACATACACTCACACACACACTCCCGCACACATGCACCCAAACACACTCACACTCACGCAAACTCACACACTCACACACACACTCACACACACTCTCACACACACACTCACACTCACACACACACACACACTTTCACACACTTTCACAATCACAAAATCATGCACACACACACACACTCACACTCACACACACACACAAACTCACACTCACACACACACACTGTCACACACACACACACTCACTCACAGTCACATTCACACCAACTCTTGCACATACACACTCACACACACACACACAAAGACTCACACTCACACTCAAACACACTGACACACAGGCTCACACACCCACTCACACACACAATCACGCACGCACACACAAACCCATGCACACGGACACTCACACTCAAACACAAACACTCACACATACACATTCACAGTCACACACACACTCACACTCACATAAACTCATGCACTCACACACGCTCATACACACACACTCACAGTCACACTCACAATCACACAAACTCACGCATGCACACACTCACACTCACACTCGCACTCACACACACTCACACTCATACACACACACTCACATGCACTCACGCACACTCACTCAAACACACAAACACTCACACACACACTCACAGTCACGCTCACGCTCACACAAACTCACGCACACACACACACACACTCACATAAAGTCACGCACTCACACCGAAACACACACTCACAGTCACACTCACACTCACACAAACTCACGCACACACACTCACACTCACACACACACACTCACACAATCACACAAACTCATTCACGCACACCCTCTGACACACTCACAGTCACACTCACACAAACTCATGCACACACTCACACTCACACACAAACTCACACAATTACACAAACTCACGCACACACACTCACACTCACACACACACACTCACACAATCACACAAACTCACGCACACACACACACACTTACTCACACACACTCACGCACACACTCACAGCCACACTCACACTCACACAAACTCACAACCCCACATACATGCACACACACACACGCATGCACACACACACACGCACACACACATACACTCACACAAACTCACGCACACACACACTCACACTCACACTTCCACAAACTCACACAAACTTACACACTCACACACACTCACTCACACACACAAACACTATCTCACAGAAACACACACACACACTCACACTCATGCAATCTCACGCACACACACTCACACTCACACAAACTCACACACCCACACACACACTCACACATACACTCACATACACACTCATGCACATGCACACTCACACTCACTCACACACACACACACACAGACTCACACTCTCACTGTCTCACTCTCTCACATACACACTCACACACACTCACGCACACTCATGCACACATACACACACAATCTCTCTCACACACACACTCACACTCTAACTTTCTCACACACACTCACACTCACTCACACTAACACACACATACACTCACACTCACACAAACTCAATCGCACACACTCACACTCACACAAACTCACACACTCACACACAAACTTAGACACACTCACGCGCACACACACTCATGCACACACACTCACACACACACTCACACACACACACTCACACACACTCACACACACACACACTCACACACTCTCTCACACACACACAAACTCATGCATGTACACACTCATGCAAACATACTCACACACACACATTCACTCACACACACTCACTCACACACACAAACACTCATACACACTCACACTCATAGTCACACTCACGCTCACACACTCAGTCACACACACTCACACTCACGCAATCTCACGCACACACACACTCACACTACTCACACACACAGACTCACACTCTCACTGTCTCACTCTCTCACACACACACTCACACACACATTCACACTCACACTTTCTCACATACACTCACACACACACACACACTCCCTCTCACACACACACTCACACTCTCACTCTTTCACACAGAAACTCGCACACACTCACAATCACACTCTCTCTCTCTCACACACACACACACACACTCACACACTCACACACTTACGCACACACTCACACTCTCACACTCTCACACACACACACTCACGCACACATACAAACACACTCTCTCTCTCACACACTCACATTCACACACACTCCCACTCACTCACACTAACACACACACACACACAAACTCACACACTCACACACACACTTAGACACACTCACGCACACAAACACTCATGCACACACTCACACACACTCACAAACACACACACACACACACTCACACCCACTGTCACACTCACACTCACACACACACACTCACACACTCACACACACCCCACTGTCACACTCACACACACACATTCACACTCATACACACTCTCTCACACACATTCTCTCACACACACAAACACACACACACACCACACTGTCACACTCACAGACACACACACACTGTCACACTCATACACACACTCACTCACACACACACTCACACACACTCTCACACACACACACACTCACACTCACACTCACACACACACACACACACACTTTCACACACTCTCACAATCATAAAATCATGCACACACACACACACACTCAAACACACACACTCACACACACACACAAACTCACACTCACACACACACACACACTGTCTCACACACACACTCACACTCACTCACAGTCACATTCACACCAACTCTTGCACATACACACTCACACACACACACACACAGACTCGCACTCACACTCAAACACACTGACACACAGGCTCACACACCCACTCACACACACAATCATGCACACACACAAAATCTCATGCACATGGACACTCACACTCACACATACACATTCACAGTCACACTCACACTCACACAAACTCACGCACACACACACTCACACTCACAAAAAACTCATGCACTCACACACGCTCATACACACACACTCACAGTCACACTCACAATCACACAAACTCACACATGCACACACTCACACTCACACTCACACTCGCACTCGCACACACACTCAAACACACAAACACTCACACACACACTCACAGTCACGCTCACGCTCACACAAACTCACGCACACACACACTCACACTCACATAAAGTCACGCACTCACACAGAAACACACACTCACAGTCACACTCACACTCACACAAACTCATGCACACACACTCACACACACACACTCACACAATTACACAGACTCACGCACACACACACACACTCACACACACACACTCACACAATCACACAAACTCACACACACACACACACACTTACACACACTCACGCACACACTCACAGCCACACTCACACTCACACAAACTCACACCCCCACATACACGCACACACACACGCATGCACACACACACACATGCACACACACACACGCACACAAACTCACGCACACACACACTCACACTCACACTTACACAAAGTCACACAAACTTACACACTCACACACACTCACTCACACACACAAACACAATCTCACAGAAACACACACACACTCACTCTCTCACACACACACACTCATGCAATCTCACGCACACACACTCACACTCACACAAACTCACACACCCACACACACACACTCACACATACACACACATACACACTCACACACATGCTCACTCCCACTCACTCACACTCACACACACTCACACACACAGACTCACACTCTCACTGTCTCACTCTCTCACATACACACTCACACACACTCACGCACACTCATGCACACATACACACACTCTCTCTCACACACACACTCACACTCTAACTTTCTCACACACACTCACACTCACTCACACTAACACACACATACACTCACACTCACACAACCTCAATCGCACACACTCACACTCACACAAACTCACACACTCACACACAAACTTAGATGCACTCACGCGCACACACACTCATGCACACACACTCACACACACTCACACACACACACACACTCACACACACACTCACACACACACACACTCACACACTCTCACACACACACAAACGCATGCATGTACACACTCATGCAAACATACTCACACACACACATTCACTCACACACACTCACTCACACACACAAACACTCATACACAATCACACTCATAGTCACACTCACGCTCACACACTCAGTCACACAAACTCACACTCACGCAATCTCACGCACACACACACTCACACAAACTCACACACAGACTCACACTCTCACTGTCTCACTCTCTCACACACACACTCACACACACACTCACACTCACACTTTCTCACATACACTCACACACACACACACTCCCTCTCACACACACACTCACACTCTCACTCTTTCACACAGAAACTCGCACACACTCACGATCACACTCTCTCTCTCACACGCACACACACACACACTCACACACTCACACACTTACGCACACACTCACACTCTCACACTTTCTCTCACACACACACTCACGCACACATACAAACACACTCTCTCTCACACACTCACATTCACACACACTCCCACTCACTCACACTAACACACACACACACACACAAACTCACACACTCACACACACACTTAGACACACTCACGCACACACACACTCATGCACATACACTCACACACACTCACAAACACACACACACACACTCACACACACTCACACACACACTCACACACACACTCATGCACACACACTCACACACACTCACAAACACACACACACACACACTCACACACACTCACACACACACTCATGCACATACACTCACACACACTCACAAACACATACACACACACTCACACACACTCACACACACACTCACATACACTGACACACACACTCACACACACATACACTGACACACTCTCTCTCACACACACACACTCATGCACGCACACACACTCACTCACACTCACGCACACACTCATACTCTCACACTCTTTCTCACACACACAGACTCATGCACAAATACAAACACTCTCTCTCACACACTTACATTCACACACACTCACACTCACTTACAATAACACACACACACACACTCACACAAACTCATGCACACACACACTCACACTCACACAAACTCACACACTCACACACTCACACACCCACTTAGACACACTCACGCACACACACACTTATGCACACACACACTCACACACACACACACAAACTCACACATACTCACACACACACACACACACTCACACACACACTCAGAGACACACACACACATGCACGCACACACTCATGCAAACACACACACTCACACACACACGCATTAACTCACACACACTCACACACACACTCACACACACTCACATTCTCACTCTTTCACACAGAAACTCCCACACACTCACGATCACACTCTCTCTCACACACACTCGCACATACACTCACACACACACACACAGTCACACTCACGCTCACACACTCACTGTCACACACACTCACACTCACACAATCTCACATTCACACGCACACACTCACACAAACTCACACACACACACTCCCGCACACACGCACCCACACACACTCACACTCACGCAAACTCACACACACACACACACACACTCACGCGCACACACACTCACACACACTCACACACACTCACACACACACTCACACACACTCACATTCACACACACACTCACACACACACACGCACACACTCACACACACACACTCAAGCAAACACACACTCATGCAAACACACTCACACATACACATTCACTCTCACACCCACACAGTCTTCCAGAAACACACACACACTCAAACTCACTCTCTCACACACAATCTCACACACAGTCAGGCACACACGCTGCCTCACACACACACTCACACTCACACACACTCACATTCACACACACTAACACACACACTCTCACACATGCACACTCACACGCTCACTCTTTCACACAGAAACTCACACACACTCATGATCACACTCTCACACACACACACACTCACTCACACTCATGCACACACTCACACTCATACACACTCATGCACACACTCTCTCTCACACACACTCACTCACACTCATGCACACACTCACTCACACTCTCCCACCCACACACACATGCACTCACGCACACATACAAACACACTCTCTCTCACACACACTCACATTCACACACACTCACACTCACACAAACCCACACACTCATACACACACTCAGACACACACACACTCACACTCACACACACACTCACGCACGCACACACTCATGCAAACACACTCACTCACACGCACACATTCACTCACACACACTCACTCACACACACAAACACACACACACAATCTCACAGAAACACACACACACTCTCTCTCACACACACACACTCACACACACTCACACTCACACACACACTCTCTCACACACACACACTCACAGTCACACTCATGCTCACACACTCATAGTCACACACACTCACACAATCTCACGCACAAACACACTCACACTCACACAAACTCACACACCCACGCACACACACACACACTCACACACACTCACACTCACGCAAACTCAGGCACACACACTCACACTCAAACAAACTCACACACTCACACACACACTCATGCACACTCATGCACACACACACAGACTCACACACACACACTCAAGCACACACACACTCACACAAACACACACTCACACAAACACACTCATTCACACACACACAAAATCACACACACACACAATCTCACAGAAACACACACACACTCACACTCACTCTCTCACACACACACTCACACACACTCACACACAGACTCACACACACTCACAAACACACTCACACACACTCACGCACACTCACACACTCACACACACACACTCACGCACATTCACGCACACACACACTCACACAAACACACTCATTCACACACACACACACTCACACACACACACAATCTCACAGAAACACACACGCACACACTCACACTCACTCTCTCACACACAAACTCACACAGTCACACACACTGTCACACGCACACCCACACACACACTCACTCACACACACACACTCTCACTCTCTCACATACTTACATACTCACACACACACGCTCCCAATCACAAACACTCACACACACAAATACATACACATGGTCACATACACCCTCACACTCATACTCACGAATGCACACTCACACTCATAAATTCACAAACACACACTCACACACTCACACAAACACACTCTCTCACACACACACTCACACACACAGACATACTCAAACACTCTCACACTTGCACACACACAAACACAAACTCACACACACACTCTCACTCTCTCACGCACACACTCTCATGCTCACATATACACATATTTACACACTCACACACACACATACTCACAAACACACACTCACAAACCCTTACACACACATACACACGCTCACACACACCCTCACACTCATACTCACAAATGCACACTCGCAAACACTCAAACATATTCTCACACACAGACAGACACAAATAATCACAAACACACACTCACAAACACTTACACACACATACATATATTCACACACACACCCTCACACTCATACATTCACAAACACACACTCACACTCACTCAAACATACTCCCTCACATACAATCACACACATACACAACACACACTCACACGCTCACAAACATACACACACTCACAGATTCAAACATACTCACACACACATGCACGCAAACACAAACTCTCACTCACACACACACACTCACACTCACAGACACACAAACTCATAACCCACAAACACATACACACACTCACATTCATACTCACAAATGCCCACTCACATTCATACATTCTCAAACACACAGACACACTCACACACAGTCAAACATACTCTTTCTCACACACTCACACAAACTCAAACACAAACTCTCAGTCATACACACGCACTCACACAATCTCACTCTCACATACACACAGACACACACACATACACTCATTCAAACACACACAACACAGTCACACAGTCTCACTCTCACATACACACACACACGCACTCACACACTCTCATTCTCAAATACAAACACTCACACACACTCATTCTCACATACACACACTCACACACACACAATCTCACTCTCACATACACACATACACTCACTCACACACACTCACGCTCACATACACACACACACACTCACTCTCACATACACACACACACACACTCACTCTCACATACACACACTCACATATAATCACACACTTACAGACATACACTCATTCACGCACACACAACACACACTCTCACATACACACACACACACATACTAACACACTTACACACATAATCTCATTCACACACACACAACACACTCACTCTCACATATACACACACTCACACACTCTCAATCTCACATACAAACACACTCACACATTCTCATACACTTACAAACATACACTCATTCACATACACACAACACACTCACTCTCACATACACACACACACACACACACTCACACACTCTCACTCTCACATACACACACACTCACACACTCTCACTCTCACATACACACATACACACACTCATACACTCTGACTCTCACATACACACACACTCACACACTCTCACTCTCAAATACACACACTCACAAATACTCACACACTCTCACTCTCACATACACACACACACACACACTCTCACTTACACACATATACACACACATGCACTCACACACTCACACACTCTCACTCTCACATACACACACACACACACACTCACACACTCTCACTCTCACATACACACACGCACACACTCACACACTCACACCCTCTCACTCTCACATACACACGCACACACGCACTCCCACACTCTCACTCTCACATACACACACACACGCACTCACACACTCTCACTCTCACATACACACACACACTCACACATACTCACACACTCACACACATACACACATTCACACATACACACTCACCCTCTCTCACTCTCAAACACACACACACACACACTCACACACTCTCACTCTCACATACACACACGCACACATACTCACACACTCTCACTCTGACATACACACACACTCACACACTCTCACTCTCACATACACACACTCTCACACATACTCACACACTCACACACATACACTCATTCACACAAACACAACACACTCACTCTCACATACACACACCCACACTCACACACACTCACTCTCTTATACACACACACACACACGCACACACTTTCAATCTCACATACATACAGACTCACGCACTGTCACTCTCACATACACACACACACGCACACACTCACACACTCTCACTCTCACATACACACACACGCACTCACACACTCTCACTCTCACATACACACACACACACTCATGCATACTCACACACTCACACACATTCACTCATTCACACACACACACACTCACACACACTCACTCTCACATACACACACACACAATCACATGCTTTCACTCTCACATACACACACTGACACATACTCACACACTCTCACTCTCACATACACACACACGCACTCACACACTCTCAATCTCACATACACACACACACACTCATACACTGTCACTCTCACATACACACACACACACACATATACACTGTCACTCTCACATACACACACACACACTCACACACTCTCACTCTCACATAAACACACACACACACTCACACACTCTCACTCTCACATACACACACACATTCACGCACTCACACACTCTCACTCTCACATACACACACACACTCACACATGCTCACACACTCACACACATACTCTCATTCACACACACACACACACACACACTCACACACTCTCACTCTCACATACACACACTCACACACTCTCACTCTCACATACACACACACACACTCACACACTCTCACTCTCACATACACACAGACACACACACACTCTCACTCTCACATACACTCACACATACACACACGCTCTCACTCTCACATACACACACGCACCTACAATCACACACTCACTCTCACATACCCACACACACTCTCACTCTCACATACACACACACTCACACACACTCACACACTCTCACTCTCACATACACACACATGCACTCACACACTCTCACTCTCACATACACACACACACTCACACACTCTCACTCTCACATACACACACACACATGCACTCACACACTCTCACTCTCACATACACACACACACACACACTCTCACACTCACATACACACACACACACTCTCACTCTCACATACACACACACACTCACACATACTCACAAACTCTCACTCTCATATACACACACACACTCACTCACACACTCTCACTCTCACATACACACACACACTCACACATACTGACACACTCACACACATACACTCATTCACACACACACACACTCTCACACTCTCAAACTCACATACACACACACTCTCTCACATACACACACACACACTCACAATCTCTCACTCTCACACACACACACACACACGCTTTCACTCTCACATACACACACGCACATACAATCACACACTCTCACACTCACACACACACACGCACTCACACACTCTCACTCTCACATCCACACACACACACTCACACACTCTCACTCTCACATACACACACACGCGCACCCACACACACTCACACTCACGCAAACCCAGGCACACACACTCACTCACACACACACATTCACTCACACACACACTCACACACACACTCACACACACTCTCACAAACACTCACACACATTCACACACACCCACAATCACACACACACACTCACACTCACTCACTGACACACACACACAATCTCACAGAAACACACACACAAATTCTCTCACACACACACTCATGCACACACACACTCACGCACACAAACACACGCACCCACACACACTCACACTCACACAAACTCAGGCACACACACTAACACTCACACAAACTCACACACTCACACACACACACAGAGATTCACACACACACACTCAAGCACACACACACTCACGCAAACATACACTCACACAAACACACTCATTCAGACACACACACACACTCACACACACACACAATCTCACAGAAACACACACACACACACTCACACTCACTCTCTCACACACAAACTAACACAGTCACACACACTGTCTCACACGCACACTCACACACACACTCACTCACACACACACACTCTCACTCTCTCACACATACTTACACACTCACACACACATGCTCCCAATCACAAACACACACACACAAATACATACACATGCTCGCATACACCCTCACACTCATACTCACAAATGCACACTCACACACAAACACTAACTCAAACATACTCTCTCACACACACACTCGCTCACACACACAGACATGCTCAAACACACTCACACTCACACAAACACAAACTCTCACTCACACACACACACTCACTCATAAACACATACACGCACAAATACATGCACATGCTCACACACACATGCTCACACTCATACTCACAAATGCACACTCACACTCATAAATTCACAAACACACACTCACACAAACACACTCTCTCACACACACACACACAGACATACTCAAACACACTCACACTTGCACACACACAAACACAAACTCACACACACACTCTCACTCTCTCACGCACACACTCTCATGCTCACATATACACATATTTACACACTCACACACACACATACTCACAAACACACACACACACAAACACTTAGACACACATACATATATTCACACACACACCCTCACACTCATACTCACAAATGCACACTCACACTCATACATTCACAAACACACGCTCACACTCACTCAAACATACTCTCTCACATACAATCACACACATACACAACACACACTCACACGCTCACAAACATACACACACTCACAGACTCAAACATACTCACACACACATGCATGCAAACACAAACTCTCACTCTCACACACACGCACACTCTCACTCTCTCACATACACTCACACTCTCACTCTCACATACACACACACACACGCACTCACACACTCTCACACTCACATACACACACACTCACACATACTCACACACTCACACACATTCACTCATTCACACACACACACTCACATACACTCACACACACTCACTCTCACATACACACACACACAATCACATGCTCTCACTCTCACATACACACACTGACACATACTCACACACTCTCACTCTCACATACACACACACACACTCATACACTGTCACTCTCACATACACACACACACACACATATACACTGTCACTCTCACATACACACACACACACTCACACACTCTCACTCTCACATAAACACACACACACACACTCACACACTCTCACTCTCACATACACACACACACTCACACATGCTCACACACTCACACACATACTCTCATTCACACACACACACACACACACACACTCACACACTCTCACTCTCACATACACACACTCACACACTCTCACTCTCACATACACACACACACACTCACACACTCTCACTCTCACATACACACACACACACACACACTCTCACTCTCACATACACACAGACACACACACACTCTCACTCTCAAATACACTCACACACACACACGCTCTCACTCTCACATACACACACGCACCTACAATCACACACTCAATCTCACATACACACACACACACACACACTCACACACTCTCACTCTCACATACACACACATGCACTCACACACTCTCACTCTCACATACACACACACACACTCACACACTCTCACTCTCACATACACACACACACACATGCACTCACACACTCTCACTCTCACATACACACACACACACACACACTCTCTCACACTCACATACACACACACACACACTCTCACTCTCACATACACACACACACTCACACATACTCACACACTCTCACTCTCATATAAACACACAAACACGCACTCACACACTCTCACTCTCACATACACACACACACTCACACATACTGACACACTCACACACATACACTCATTCACACACACACACACACACACACACTCACACTCTCAATCTCACATACACACACACATTCTCACTCTCACATACACATACACACACACACTCACACACTCTCACTCTCACATACACACACTCACACACTCACAATCTCTCACTCTCACACACACACACACACCCACGCTTTCACTCTCACATACACACACGCACATACAATCACACACTCTCACACTCACACACACACACGCACTCACACACTCACACTCTCACATCCACACACACACACTCACACACTCTCACTCTCACATACACACACACACGCACCCACACACACTCACACTCACGCAAACCCAGGCACACACACTCACTCACACACACATATTCACTCACACACATACACTCACACACACACTCACACACACTCTCACAAACACTCACACACATTCACACACACCCACACTCACACACACACACACTCACACTCACTCACTGACACACACACACAATCTCACAGAAACACACACACACATTCTCTCACACACACACTCATGCACACACACACTCACACACACTCACACACACTCGCTTACACACACACACTCACAGTCACACTCACACTCACACTCACACACTCTCAGTCACAAACACTCACACAATCTCACGCATACACACACTCACACTCACACAAACTCATACACCCAGACACACACACACACACACACTCATGCACACACACACTCACGCACACAAACACACGCACCCACACACACTCACACTCACACAAACTCAGGCACACACACTAACACTCAAACAAACTCACACACTCACGCACACACACAGAGATTCACACACACACACTCAAGCACACACACACTCACGCAAACATACACTCACGCAAACACACTCATTCAGACACACACACACTCACACACACACACAATCTCACAGAAACACACACACACACTCACACTCACTCTCTCGCACACAAACTCACACACAGTCACACACACTGTCTCACACGCACACACACACACACTCACTCACACACACACACTCTCACTCTCTCACACATACTTACACACTCACACACACATGCTCCCAATCACAAACACACACACACAAATACATACACATGCTCACATACACCCTCACACTCATACTCACAAATGCACACTCACACACAAACACTAACTCCAACATACTCTCTCACACACACACTCGCTCACACACACAGACATGCTCAAACACACTCACACTCACACAAACACAAACTCTCACTCACACACACACACTCACTCATAAACACATACACGCACAAATACATGCACATGCTCACACACACATGCTCACACTCATACTCACAAATGCACACTCACACTCATAAATTCACAAACACACACTCACACAAACACACTCTCTCACACACACACACACAGACATACTCAAACACACTCACACTTGCAAACACACAAACACAAACTCACACACACACTCTCACTCTCTCACGCACACACTCTCATGCTCACATATACACATATTTACACACTCACACACACACATACTCACAAACACACACACACAAACACTTAGACACACATACATATATTCACACACACACCCTCACACACATACTCACAAATGCACACTCACACTCATACATTCACAAACACACGCTCACACTCACTCAAACATACTCTCTCACATACAATCACACACATACACACACACACACACACACTCTCACACTCACATACACACACACACAATCTCTCACACACTCTCTCACATACACGCACACACACACTCACACACTCTCACTCTCACATACACACTCACACACTCTCACTCTCACATAAACACACACACTCACACATACACACTCACACACATACACTCATTCACACACACACACTCACACACTCTCACTTTCACATACACACACACACACTCTCTCTCTCTCACTCTCACATACACACACACACTCACACTCTCACATACACACACACACACATGCACTCACACATTCGCACTCTCACATACACACATACACACACACACTCACATGCTCTCACTCTCACATACACACACACACACTCACACTCTCACATACACACTTACACACACACACACACTCACACGCTCTCACTCTCACATACACACACACACGCACACATACTCACACGCTCACACACATACACTCATTCACACACAACACACTCACACTCACATACACACACACATTCACACTCTCACTCTCACATACACACACACACTCACACATACTCACACACTCTGACACATACACTGATTCACACACACACACAGCACACTCATACTCACATACACATACTCACACACTCACACACTCTCACTCTCACATACACACACAAACACTCACACACTCTCACTCTCACATACAAACACACACACACTCACACACTCTCACTCTCACATACACACATACACATGCGCTCACACACTCTCACTCTCACATACACACACACACACACACACACACACTCACACACTCTCACATACACACTCACACATGCACTCACACACTATCACTCTCACATACACACTCACACACTCTCACTCTCACATACACACATACACATGCACTCACACACTCTCACTCTCACATACACACACACACACACACACACACACACTCACACACTCTCACATACACACTCACACATGCACTCACACACTATCACTCTCACATACACACTCACACACTCTCACTCTCACATAAACACACACACTCACACATACTCACACACTCACACACATACACTCATTCACACACAGACACTCACACACTCTCACTTTCACATACACACACACACACCCTCTCTCTCTCACTCTCACATACACACACACACACACACACTCACATGCTCTCACTCTCACATACACACACACACTCACACTCTCACATACACACTTACACACACACACACTCACACGCTCTCACTCTCACATACACACACACACGCACTCACACACTCTCGCTCTCACATACACACACACACTCACACATACTCACACGCTCACACACATACACTCATTCACACACACACAACACACTCACTCTCACATACACATACACACACACTCACAAACTCTCACATACACACACACACACTCACAAATTTTCACTCTCACATACACACACACACACTCACACACACTCACTCTCACATACACACACACACATGCACTCACACACTCTCACTCTCACATACACACACACACTCACACATACTCACACACTCTGACACATACACTGATTCACACACACACACAGCACACTCACACTCACATACACACACACACACACTCACACACTCTCACTCTCACATACACACACACACACTCACACACTCTCACTCTCACATACACACACAAACACTCACACACTCTCACTCTCACATACAAACACACACACACTCTCACACTCTCATTCTCACATACACACACACACATGCACTCACACACTCTCACTCTCACATACACACACACACACACACACTCACACACTCTCACATACACACACACACAGAAACACTCACACTCTCTCTCTCTCACATATATACACACACACACTCATACATTCTCACTCTCACATACACACACACACGCACTCACACACTCTCACTCTCACATACACAAACACACACACACACTCACACACTCTCACTCTCACATACACACACACACACGCACTCACACACTCTCACTCTCACATACACGAACACATACACACACTCACACACTCTCACTCTCACATACACACTCACACACTCTCACTCTCACATACACACACAAATTCACACATACTCAAACACTCACGCACATACACTCATTCACACACACACACACAACACACTCACGCACACATACACACACACAAACTCACACACTCTCACATACACACACACATGCACTCACACACTCTCACTCTCACATACACACACACACTCACACATACTCACACGCTCATACACATACACTCATTCACACACACACAACACACTCACGCACACATACACACACACACACAAACTCACACACTCTCACATCCACACACACACACTCACACACTCTCGCTCTCACATACACACACACACTCACACACTCTCACTCTCACATACACACACACACAAACACTCACACACACTCACTCTCACATACACACACACACATGCACTCACACACTCTCACTCTTACATACACACACACACTCACACATACTCACACACTCACACACATACACTCATTCACACACACACAACACACTCACGCACACATACACACACACACACAAACTCACACACTCTCACATACACATACACACACTCACACACTCTCACTCTCACATACACACACACACACACTCACACATATTCACACACGTACACATACACTCATTCAAACACACACAACACACTCACACTCACACACACACACATACACAAACTCACACACTCTCACATACACACACACACACACTCACTCACTCTCACATACACACACACACTCACACATACTCACACACTCTGACACATACACTGATTCACACACACACAGCACACTCACACTCAAATACACACACACACACACTCACACAATCTCACATACACACACACACACTCACACACTCTCACTCTCACATACACACACAAACACTCACACACACTCACTCTCACATACACACACACACATGCACTCACACACTCTCACTCTCACATACACACACACACACACTCACACACTCTCACTCTCACATACACACACACACACTCACACACTCTCACTCTCACATACACACACACACACACTCACACACTCTCACAATCACATACACGCACACACACACTCACACACTCTCACTCTCACATACACACACACACACACACTCTCACTCTCACTCTCACATACACTCACACACTCTCACAATCACATACACACACACACACACACTCTCACTCTCACATACACACACACACACACACACACACACACACTCTCACTCTCACATACACACAGAGTGTGGTTTGGGTCTGGAATGCGCTGTCTGGAAGTTTGGTGGAGGCCGGTCCAGTTGAGGCATTCAAGAGGCCACTAGATGATTATTTGAATAGAATCAACGTGCAAGGGTACAGGGAAAAGACAAAGCGATGGCACCAGGTCAAACTGCTCATTTGGAGAGCCGGTGCAGACATAATGGGCCGAATGGCCAGTGAGAGAGAGAGGAGCAGTGAGTGAGGGGGAGAGAGGGAGAGACAGACGGAGAGAGAGAGAGAG